>NC_056741.1:599100030-599322530 GCF_019279795.1 Protopterus annectens | reverse complement strand
GAGCAAATAGAAGACAATAATGTTTGTGTTTTTCATATGTCTTTTATCGTTTCTTCTTCTTCTTGTCAGCAGTGCTCCATTCATTTTTTTCTAAGTGACGCTTAACCCCAAATTGGAAGAAATCCATTTCTTCCACATTATCCAAGGTTTTATTAGCTGAAAGATAAGAAAGATAAGAAACTGTTGCTTGCAGAGTGTCAAAAGTTTTAGGATCTTCAGTAAAAAATATTTTTATTCTTGCAGGGAACAGCAAATGGACTTTAAGTTGTCTTTTTTTCAATTCCTTTATCAGAGGGAGACATTCTTTTCTTGCAGTTATAACTCCAGCAGAATAATCATTATCAAATCTGATTATGTTGTCTTTGTATTTAACTGGAGAAGTTGACCATGCTGTTTTTAAAATAAGTTCCTTGTCCTGTGATGAAAAAAACTTTACTATTATTGATCTCGTGTGATTTTTTGATTTGATGGTTGATGAAGCAGCTCTTAAGGATCTGTGGGCTCTTTCAATTCCATAAGAAAGAGCTTCAGGCAATTTTAAAACTTCTGGTAACCAGGTAGTAAGGAAAGTCACCATGTTATCTCCCTCTGTTTTCTCTGGTAGCCCATAGATGCGAAGGTTATTTTGTCTGGACCTGTTCTCTAGATCCTCTATTTTATTTTGTAATGAAGCATTTTGTTGTGATAAAAAATGTAGCTGAAGATCTTGTTCTGAGAGTCTGCCCTCAGTATCATTTAAGGATCTCTCTATGTCAGCTATCTGAGACTTCTGTTGCGTCATTATTTCTTGTAGTTGCTGTATTTGTTTTGTAGATCTCTCCTCAAAAGTGTCCAGTTTGGTATTCATTTTGTTAAATTTCAATGACAAGTCTTGTATAGCATTTAATAAAGACTGTATCTCCTTTTTCATCGTCTGGTCCTGTGTGGTATGCTTAGAAAAGCTCATTTTCAGTAGATTCAGATACCTTCCTTCTTGTTTTTGACAGGAAAAATAATGTCTAAAGCCAAATTTTTTGCACTGTAGACTTCTAGTGATATTAGTAGAAGTAATTCAACAAAATAGGTTTGTCTACAATATCTAGTTTTTAAAAATTCCTGTCAGAAATATATTTTGAGTGCAGAGCTGAGAAAAGATGCTGCCAACCAGTCTACATCCTAGCCACGCCCCCCCTTCAAAATTGTTTGACTATCTAATCGTATGGAGCTTTTCTCCCCGGGCCTCCCCTGTAAACGGGCAACCCTGCCCAGTCTGACTTACCCGGTAAACAAATGTAAAATAAATAATTTGTTAAGAATGAATGGAAGGCGCAAAAAAGACAGACCTCAAAGAAGAGGAAATGAGAACTGGCATGGGGTATATTAAAAGCAGTGAAAAGATGACTGTATTATTAGGAAAGGAAGGCCATTAAGTAGAAGTTGAGACAGCTTGGGCAGAAGAAAAATAATAGGAGAATTTGACTGTTGGGGGTGCTGAACAACTGATACATGCAATTTAAATAATTGCTATGTTGATAGCAGAAATAGGATTTATAAAAGCTGCTGAGATGCAAGGAGTTAATAGGACTCTAGTGAGGGAAGCCAGGTTTTGTAAATATGTATATAGTTATTAAAGGGTGGAGGAAATTGGAACTGGTGAGTGTTGGGAAAATCAGATGGATAAACATAGGTGCATCATATGGTTGTTTTTTGGAAAATTAAGACAATATTGAAGAATCAAGCCACAACATAGGTAAAGCAGTTGGGGAATGAAATTCAAGTGAATTGTAGGTCTACTGGAAGGTATTGGAAAGAGAAGTGAGGGCTAAAAAGCAAAAGTGGAAGATAGAACTAGCAATAAAAAGTAAATAGCTGCAATGGAAAATCTTTGAGGTATTTAAAGAGAGCGAGAGAATCAAATTGTAGCACTGTAGGAAACTCACCTAACAGGTGAGGAGTCGAAACATTTAAATAGACAAAGCCGTAGAGTGATTGCAAATGCTTCTTCGTAGAATAAGAGATTGAGAGGTGTGTTAGTGAACAGGAATATCCTGTTGGAATTAGAAGGAAATGGAAATGTGTACAGAAATAAAAACTAGAGTAGAAGGTTACAAAATTACATTAATAACAGATCTGATGTTGTCAGTTTTCATTCTGTCCTCAACTGATAGGTTTGGATCCGATCCCTCGGATCTGGCTCGGCTGTTGCTAAAGCTCTTGGCAACCAAAAACTCTCAAGTTTCTCCCTTACTCACAATGCACCAACCCCAATTACCTCAGATCTCTTTTGCCACTTCAAGCAAAAGATGTGGTCTTCCATCTCTCTCGAGCGTTAGTCAGGTAGGTGTCATACTATTTCAGTTTCTTACTTCAAAAATTTTTAAATTGCTATCCCTTACCTTCATTTATAATTTGCTGTTTCTTGCATTTTCTTTTATCGTACAATTTTTTCTGTACCTCACTATTGTTAGTATCTTCATTCCCTCTACAACACTGTCATAGCTTATTTACCATTGTTGGTATTTCCATTTTTTTTCTCTTTATTTCCCTATCAAAAAAAAAAAAAAAAAACGTCTGTGTCTTAGTATATTGTTAACAGTGATTTTATTGGTGATGGCAGATAAACCAGCAGGTTTTAAAAAATGTACCAAGTGTGGGCACAAGCTGCCAATTTCCAGTGCCCACACATTGTTTATTGTTTAGATCCTCTCCATTTACAAGAGGATTGCTCACTATGTCATGGCTTTAATCCTCGGGCGTTAGTGGAATGCAAAAATAAGCTGATCCTAAAAGGTCTTCTTTTGGAGAAGCTATATTGGAGGGTTCTTCCTTTAAAACAAAAACTACAATAATTAGAAAGTCCTCTTCTCCAAAGCCATCTTCCTCCTCCTCAGCTTTGGACTCCTCTAGGAAGAGGTCTTATAAGGGCCTGGTTTCAACCCTAGATCCAGAAAAGGTAAAAAGTTCAAGATCCTCCTAAGGAAAAATTATCAGGCCCACTGCCTCCTCAGTTGGATCTGATGAAGTCAAAGCTCTCGGATCGCACTTTGTGATCCAATGTAATCCGAACCGGAATTTCAGACTAACAGATTAATACCTAGAACAAGGTACTCTTTGTCATTGGATCTGGTTCCTGAGAGGGCACCTTCTCCATTCTTAGAAAGACCCAAATCTCCATCCATGTACTGCACTCGTTTTTTCAGAAGCCTTACAGAAGATGATGTGGAGAGACTGATGAAGAAGATACTTTTGGCCCAGAACCAGATTGGTGTTCCTTCAGCTCCTACCCCTCTGGGTCAGGAGATCCATATATCCGCTACTCCCCCTTTACAGATTCCACCTCTGACTCCTGTAGTTTCAGAGTTTTTGGATCCGAGTTGTCCAGGTCTATCTGGCTGAAATGCAAGGATAACTTTAACCTTGGATCCGAGATCTTCTCTGAGTGTTCTGGTCCCATCAGATCGGGGAGCTCCTGGAGCTGTAGTCTACCTGTTGGATCCGAGGTGTTGCATTCGACACCAAAGCTTTCTGAGCTGTCTCTGCACCTTGGAGCCTTGGAACTGGATAGCTCGGCTCTGGCTTCCATCTCGGTGGTTTTGCCCTCGGAACAGGGGAGGCCTACATTCAAGAAGCTTGTCTTTTCAGATCTGAGGTCCTCTGTCTCTCTTTCTCTCTCTTTGTCTTTCTGAGTATCTCTGCCTTTGATGCTGCGAAGAGAATATTTTCTTCCTCGACAGTTTAGGCAGATCCATCCCCCTCGGATCCTAAGTTTTCTGCCATGATGTCTCAGCACTCAGAGCTTCACTATCTCCTTTCACAGGGACAACCACTACCAAAACCCCAGGCTCCCACCCAGGGAATTGTAATCTCTTTCTGGTACCTCATAGAGCACCCCAGTGAGGAGGTCCCTAAAAAGAGGACTTGTAAGAGGAAACAGACTTCCCAGAAGAGTCGTTCACTGAAGACACAGATTTCAATGAAGGTGAAGGGTCCCCACGATCACCTCCTGAAGATGTCTCCTTTGGAGACATCCTACAAATCTTTAAGTATAGATTTGGTTGGATGTCCAGCAACCCTACATCTAAGGAATCTGCTCTCCTGGAGGCTTTTGGTACTGGACCATCTACCTCCTGGGTGACTCCACCCACTGATGGGCTAATGACTTGATCTGACAGCAGGTGTGGAAGGACCCTGACACCACAGAGCATATTCCTTGAAGAACAGATAGGATAATGGCACCACCTGCGGATAGACAGTTTTGGGGAAGGGAGTATCTGTTGATGCCATGGTCATTGCGGTGGCCACTAAAAGAGAACTAGCTGAGGAAACGTCCAGTGTCCATCCCCCCAACAGGGAGTCGTGGGCAATGGACAGATTTGGGAAGCGTGTCTATGCTTCAGTGACCTTTGCTTTGAGGTTTCTGAACTGTTTGGCACACTTTACCAGACTATAGAAGGATTTGACCAAAGAGTTATCGAATATTCTCCTAGGTGCTGTTTCTGATGAAGTTCAGGCATCTGTTACTTTCCAGCTGACTACCCTACAGTCCATATCCAGTTCATCCATGAGGTTAATCTCACATGTAGTGAAAGGAAACTCAAGGGCAGCATGTACAGGTGTTTCCATAAGGAGACATGCCTCGATGCACCTCTGTGAATTTGCAGAGCCTTTTAAGTCTTCTTTTGTCAATATTCCTTTTGATGGAATGTCTTTATTCGGTCCCAAAGTAAGAGAGTCTATCCATGTGTGAAAAGGAGGGAAAGACCCTGTCTGCCGTGGGTGTGTTTTTTTCAACTCCTCAAAGAATCTTTTCCAGGAATCAACAAGGTGGTCGAAAAATGTGGTTTAGGAAGTCTCAGGGTCCTTTTCAAGATGCATGTGGAGGAGGTTCCCCCAGAGGCAGAGGAGGGAACTCTTAATGGACGAAGACACCCATGTGGCAGAGGTGGCCAGCAGAACCTGGGTTCCAGAGAATCATTCTTTGACAAACCCTACCAGCGCTCCTGAAAGGGAGCCTGATTGTCCATCTCTGGAAACAGTCTGGGGATGATTATCTCTGCACCAGAGAGCCTGGCTAGATATTACAAAAGATACTTGGGTGCGGAAGGTTATTTCCAGAAGCTGTATAATACCCTTTTCCCTTTCTCCCCTTGTCTCAAGAAAAATCCCTGATGTTCCACCCAGTCAGAGGGGAAAAAGCAGCATTTCAAATACAAAAGCTGCTAGGAAAAAAGTAATCCAAGAGGTGCCGCCAGATCAGATAGAATCTGGAACTCACTCAGGGTTCTTTTTGGTGCCAAAGAAAACAGGAAACTGGGGACTAATTCTGGATCTTTCCAAACTAAACAGGAAACTGGAGACTAATTCTGGATCTTTCCAAACTAAACAAGACAGTTCGAAGAACCAAGTTTTGGATGGTCATGGTTCAGTCCATTCTCCCTTTTCTGGGAAAAGACGACTGGATGTGCTTTGTAGACCTTCAGGATGAGTACTATCACATAAAGATGAACAGACGATCCAGAAGGTACTTAAGCTTCCAGCTGGGAGACAGTCATTATCAATTCAGAGTTCTGCCCTTTGGACTCACCACAGCCTCCAGGGTTTTTACCAAGTGCATGGCAGTAATAGCAGCTCACCTCAGACAGCAAGGATTCTGAGTGTTTTCATATCTAGACATCTGGGTCATTACTGGTCTGACCAGGCATCAACTCATATATGCAAGAGACCAGGTTCTCCAGACTTGCACTCTTCTGGGGGTAACCATAAACTATGACAAATCTCATCTGCAGCCAACTCAGTTTAGAGTTTATAGGAGCAGTTCTCAGTACGAAAACAACCATTGCCTCCCTTCTATTACTGAGAGTTTAGACTATAGGGTTCCTAGTCAAAATGATAATCTGCAACACCTTACTTTTAGCCTGAGTGGTCCTTCAGGCTCTGGGATCGATGGCAGCAGCAATAACGCTAGTGCCACTTGCCAGATTTTATATGAGAATTCTTCAATGGATATTATATGCCTTACAAAATAAGAATCTCTCACAATGGATATTATATGCCTTACAAAATATGAATCTCTCACATCTACAAGAGAGATCTCAAATGGTGGATTAATTCAGACTAGGTTCTACAAGGTTGCCCGTTCATTCCCCCTCAGCCCAAGGCCATAGTGAACACAGATGCTTCCCATCTAGACTGAGGGGGGGCAATATCTGGGGAAGACAGTCCAAGGCACCTGGACCCCCGAGCAGGCCAAATTTTATGTAGATATCCTAGAGATGAGAGCAGTGCTGTCAGCATTGCATACATTTCAGAATGCTCTCCTCTTGGGGACAGTTGCAGTACAGTCATACAAGCTGTCAGTCGTCTGTAAGTCAGCAAACAGGGAGGAACCAAATCCTACCCGTTGTGTCAAGAAGCTATCAGAATGTGGGCAGTGGGCAGTCTTTTCCAACCTCTTTCTTTTAGCAATGCACATTCTGGAGAAGTCCAGTGTGATAGACAAATTGAGCAGGTAAATTCTTCTACCTCAGGAATGATCCCTCAACAAAAAGATTGCAAACACAGTCTTCCAACAGTGGGGCTAACCTTGCTGCGATCAAATCATGCCCCCCCCCCAAACAACAAATGCAACAGCTGCTTTGCCCTAATTCCCCCATCAGGGTAATCCCTGGGGAACGCTGTACTTCACGATTCATCCCCCCCCCCCCCGGTCTCCTTTATGGGTATCCTAGCACTCCATTGATTCCCAAATTTCTTCAGAAAGCTGCAAGGTTAAAGAGCAAGATCATCATCATTGGACCTTATTGGCCTCGACAAATTTGGTTTCTCCTCCTTTGGCCTCATCTGATTCAACCACCTTGGTTTCTGGATCTCCTGTCTCACCCAAAAGGCATGATACATCCAGGCATAGTAAATCTCAGGCTGGCTGCCTGGTTTCTCCAGTTCCTTTAATAGCCAGGCAACCTATGTGCTCTTCTCCTGTCCGTCATATTCTTTTGTCCTCTCATAAACCTTCCACCAAGAAACTATACTCCAGGAAATGGAAATGATTTATTTTATGGGCTCAAAAACATAATATTGAACCTTTCTCAGCCCCCATTCATAATATCTTAGAATTTCAAACTCATCTTTATGAAGAAGGAGATAGTTCTTCTGTTAAAGTACAATTAGCAGCAGTTTCCAATTTTCATGTTGGAATAAATGGTTCTTCTGTAGTGTCCCATAAGTTGAGCAAACCATTTTTGAAAGGCATTGTACTCTCAAGGTCCCCCTTTAAAGATCCTACACTACCCCCCCCCCAAGACTTAAAAATGGCACTGCAGTCTCTTGCGCAGTCTCCCTTTGAACCCTCAGCTACGTGTGGACTGAAATATCTTTCATTAAAAACAATTTTCTTAGTAGCCATTACCTCAGCCAGAAGAATTTCTGAGATCCCAGCATTGTGCTCAAAACCTCCGTATTTGATTTTCCATAAAGCCAGAGTTACCTTGCATACCAACCTGTCATTTCTTCCAAAGGTGGTGTCAAAATCCAATATAAATCCATCAATTAATTTGCTAGTATTCTTTCCCAAATTTTCTAACAAAGGAGAATAAGTATTGCATTTATTAGATGTTCATAGACAGTTGCATTTTTACTTACATAGGGCTAAAAACATAAATTCTGACAGTTTGTTTCTTATGCAGAACCAACATTGGGTAAACCAGCTACCAAAGTTACTCTGTCTAGATGGATAACAAATAGCATTTCCTTTGTGTATAACAAATTGGTCATTGCTTTGACAAAACCTGTTAGAGCCCATTCCACCAGATCCATGACAACTTCCTCAGTTTTTCAATCTGGTGTGTTCATGGATATCTGTGCAGCAGTTACTTGGGCTACTCCCCATACTTTTATTACTCATTGCAAATTAGATGTGGTCTCCAGAGGGAGGGCATCTTTTAGTTCTGTGGTGCTCAGGAACATCCTTCTTTGAGTCCGCCTTGGAAATTAGGTAGCTGGGACTCTGTCCCACCAGTTGAAGACAGAATGAAAATTGACAGCATCGGATAAAGAAGTTATGTACTCACCGTAATGTTCTATCTGTGCTGTCCATTTTTATTCTTCCTCACCTCCCCTCCCACCAGCCCCCATCCTTGAGGTTTCTGGGCGAATGAGTGCTTAATGGACCTATATGTCCTTATTTTTACATAAGCTCCAGATATAGCTTCTCCATGATAATTTCCATGTTTTACTTTCTATTAAGGCAGCAAACAGTATTTGAGGTAATTGGGGTTGGTGCGTTGTGGGTAAGGGTGAAGCTCGAGAGTTTTTGGTTGCCACAAGCTTTAGCAACAGTTGAGTCGGATCAGATATGAACCCATCAATTAAGATGAGTGCATAACTTCCTATGTTCTTCGTGTTTCACTGTTGCAGTCATTACATTTGGCTAATCTGCTGGCAGGTTGCCCTCAGTTGGCCTGAATTCCAAAGTCTTGGGTCCTGCGTCGGTTGCTGTCTCCTCTTCCATGACGTCAGGTCGTCAGGGGAATAAAACAAGCAGCAGATGCCATTTTCTTTAGTCTTTCTTGCCGCGCGGTGCCCGAAGCAGAAGCATTTCGCAAGTGCCGGTCGGCCGACTCCTGAAATATTCGAGTTTGAGTTTCAGAACCGATGTCTTCACTAAAGCTAAGTACCCCGTTGGGGAAACTTTTTTCTTGCTCCATACCGATGTCAGAAAAAGTTAATAATTGTATTACTTGTGGGAAGCAAATACCTCATAAGGATTTCCATTTATACTGTATTCCTTGCCTAGGCCCTGATCACAACGTGCCTGGCTTTCAGTTTTGTGCTAGATTTAACCAACGCACTATTAAGCATCAGTATATTTTTGCCTCAAAGTATTTTGGAAACAGATTTAACTACCCAGAAATGTCGTCGGATAGCAATCCGACTACCAGAGTACATAAAAAATGCAAAGAAAAGGACAGAGACAGACAGTCGAGGTCCAAACCTGACGACGAAGCTTCTTCTAAGCCAGTCGCCGGTTCGCCGGTACTCAGTGATGCGCTTTCGCAGCCCCTGATACTCGCTACTTTCGAGTCGCAGGCCCCTACCAAGACCCATGTGGAGTCTGGCATGCTGAGAGATACTCAAAGTATAGGACCCACGGATGTATCTCCCTCGGATGGGTCCAGAGCCGCTGAGCAGGCACCAGCTTCTGAGGGTGTATTCAGGCCTCAACATTTTTATATCAAACCAACGGCAACTGCGAAACCAAAGACAAAAGCAACTTCTAAAACTAAAAAAATGACGCATGAGCCACGTGCACAGGCCTCTGTGCCTAAAAAACAGATGATCAAAGTGGCTGAAGACCTTATTTCCTTGATCAGGGGTTCCCATCCCCCTCCTGATAAGAGACCTAGGCAAGACACTGATTATGAATCTTCAGATCAGGTTTCTATTTCTTCTGATTCCTCTTCTGATCAGAAATTATCTATACCTACCTATGAGGATTCTGATGCAGAGGAGTCTGTACCGTCTGCATCACTTCCTGAGGATTATTCATTTAGAGAAACCTTGCATACTTTGAGAGAGCATTTTCACTGGGAGAGTCAAGATTTCTCAGAATCAAAAAAGAGGCTCAGGGATTTCCTTTTTCTCCCTCAGCACAGGCCTTTAGCCATACCCCCTGTTTTAGACATTGTGGATGATGTGTTTTCGGAGTCAAGCTTGTCCCCTGACTCCTTACCTCCGGCTCCCAGCAAGCCTGACAGATATTGCAGGGTCCCTGACTCACCACAAATTTTTATTTAGAAACCCTGCTGCTGATCCTGAAACTATTTCACAGGGTCCTAAGGGAGTTAAGGCCTCAACAGCAAAAAATTCTACCCCCTCTGACAGAGATTCAAGGGCATTGGATAGATGGGGAAAAAAGGTTTATACATCTGCAACCTTGGCAATTGGGGCCTTAAACTGCCAGTTTCATATGCTCAAGTATCAACAACATGTTATGGGATTGCTGAAACAGAAAATGATGTTGATTTCTGAATGTGCAGAAAATAAAGAATTGCAAGAATTATTGCATGCAGCTGAACAGGTTGGAAAGCATACTTTGCAATGTAAAAGTATCGAAAGGAAGGTGCCGGCTGCACAAATATCCAAACAAAAAGCACCAGTTCCACAACGATAAGGCTCAAAATAAAAGTAGAGGTTTAATAGGGCTCGTAATACGCAGTGTAAAATCACATCAAACGTTTCGTCGAGCCTTCTTCAGATAATACAAACACATAAAGCCACTTGTCAGTTACTTAAATACATTTGAATGTAATTGAATCAACACATACAACCAATAAAATAGGTAGGTTAATTAATTACATAGTAAAATAGTTGTAAAATTAAACTAAAACTGGAAAAGTGCCATTTACAATACCAAAGTGTAACTTTAAAACCTATTTGCTTAATGAATAAGCCATATCTATAGTCAAATTTAATAAATGCTTATTTAAACCTCATTCATAATTAAAAATTAAAAAACTTTCATAAAATTTATACAATAACAAATTATTAAGTAAACAATACTACACTCTACTGGCCAAAATTGATATTGCAACTTCCAATGCATAAATGGAATAAATAGAAAAAATGTATATATGATATAATATACTAATGCCAATTATAAAACTTTTTTTAAAAAACTTTTTTTAAAAATTAAACTGTTATAGTTTAGCTGCCCTTAATTTTAAAACAGGTGCTAAAGACACCATGTCGTTGATCCCAGGATATTTGTTGGATTCCAAAATAATCTGCCAAAATAATTCCCTGTACTCCAGTAATGTTTCCCACATTCCACCTCTCGGGTCAGTGGGTACTACTTCAACAACAAAAAATTCAAAGCTAGAACCTTTACAGATTAATGTGTGTTTGTACAGAGAATTATTGGCACATGATGTTCTAATGTCGTATACATGTTCGTAAATCCTTTGTTTGATTCTTCTTTCGCTTTTACCTACATAAAAGGCATTACAGTTTTTACACAAAGCAATGTAAATAATCCCTTTTGTGTTGCAGTTAACAAAGGATTCACACACCAAAGTTTTGTTCCTTCCTACTAAATGGCAGCTACTACCTGTTTTTAAATATGTACAATACCTACAGGCTCCACATTTAAAAACCCCAACTTTTTTCTTCTTTTTATCAGTGATTCCTCTACAACTCGTCTCAATAATTCCTTTTATGTTGTTACCTTTCTTATAAATAAATTTGATGTCGTGCTCAAAAATATGACCAAGGTCTGATACTTGGGAAAAGTTGTTCCATTCCTTTTCAAATATTTTCTTCACTATGCTAGATTGACCATCATAGGTGGTAATAAGACCCGAAACGAAACCGTCGTTGGGGTCACCATCCGGATGTGTTCCCACTACTACTTCTGACTTATCAAGTATAGGTGCAAATCTAGTTTTTCTCCCCTCCAGGACTTCATTCTTAATGTCCTCAAATAATACTTGTGGGTGTCCTCTTTGTGTAAACATCTTATACAAATTTTCACATTCCCCCCTGAAATTTTCATCATCTGAGGTCATTCTACATATTCGGACTAACTGTCCTTTCAACACACTTTTTTTCTGGTGAAAAGGGTGGGAACTAGAAAAGTGCAAATAAGTATTTGAAAATGTCTCCTTTCTATGTACCTTTGAAACAAATCGATCATCTGCCTTAGTGATGTTAACATCCAAGTAACATAGCCCACCGGTGTCAAAATTCGTTGTAAACTGGAGAAAGTGTGTAGTCTCATTAATGTATTCTACAAATATATCAAAATCTTCCTTTGTACCTTTCCAGAAGAAACATAAATCATCCAAGAATCTACAATACAAGGTCCACTTGTCAAGAAACCTTGGAATCAAAATGTATTTGTTCTCCCAGTATGCCATAATAATGTTTGCATACGTAGGTGCACAATGAGACCCCATGGCTACTCCCTTTGTCTGTCTGTAGTATTCACCTTCAAAAAATAGGAAATTGTACTTTAAAACAACTTCCATAAGAACTAAAATAGTAGTAAATTCATTTTGGGAAATGTTCTTTAAAGGTAACAACATCTCTTCAAACCACGTTAAACCAGTTTCATGTGGAATACTTGTAAATAAATCTACAACATCAAATGTACCAAATCCTGTTGTTTCTTTGTACATAGAGGTTTCTATTTTTCTAAGAAAATCCCATGAGTCTTTTAAAATGTTCTTATTCTCATTTACCAAGTGTTTTATCTTCACGTCAATATACTTAGCAAGGGGTGCAGTAATAGATCCTTCAGAGGACACAATAGCTCTAAGAGGTGGGTCGTTTAAATCTTTGTATTATTTGAGGACATTAAGAATGAAGTCCTGGAGGGGAGAAAAACTAGATTTGCACCTATACTTGGTAAGTCAGAAGTAGTAGTGGGAACACATCCGGATGGTGACCCCAACGACGGTTTCGTTTTGGGTCTTATTACCACCTATGATGGTCAATCTAGCATAGTGAAGAAAATATTTGAAAAGGAATGGAACAACTTTTCCCAAGTATCAGACCTTGGTCATATTTTTGAGCACGACATCAAATTTATTTATAAGAAAGGTAACAACATAAAAGGAATTATTGAGACGAGTTGTAGAGGAATCACTGATAAAAAGAAGAAAAAAGTTGGGGTTTTTAAATGTGGAGCCTGTAGGTATTGTACATATTTAAAAACAGGTAGTAGCTGCCATTTAGTAGGAAGGAACAAAACTTTGGTGTGTGAATCCTTTGTTAACTGCAACACAAAAGGGATTATTTACATCGCTTTGTGTAAAAACTGTAATGCCTTTTATGTAGGTAAAAGCGAAAGAAGAATCAAACAAAGGATTTACGAACATGTATACGACATTAGAACATCACGTGCCAATAATTCTCTGTACAAACACACATTAATCTGTAATGGTTCTAGCTTTGAATTTTTTGTTGTTGAAGTAGTACCCACTGACCCGAGAGGTGGAATGTGGGAAACATTACTGGAGTACAGGGAATTATTTTGGCAGATTATTTTGGAATCCAACAAATATCCTGGGATCAACGACATGGTGTCTTTAGCACCTGTTTTAAAATTAAGGGCAGCTAAACTATAACAGTTTAATTTTTAAAAAAAGTTTTTTAAAAAAAGTTTTATAATTGGCATTAGTATATTATATCATATATACATTTTTTCTATTTATTCCATTTATGCATTGGAAGTTGCAATATCAATTTTGGCCAGTAGAGTGTAGTATTGTTTACTTAATAATTTGTTATTGTATAAATTTTATGAAAGTTTTTTAATTTTTAATTATGAATGAGGTTTAAATAAGCATTTATTAAATTTGACTATAGATATGGCGTATTCATTAAGCAAATAGGTTTTAAAGTTACACTTTGGTATTGTAAATGGCACTTTTCCAGTTTTAGTTTAATTTTACAACTATTTTACTATGTAATTAATTAACCTACCTATTTTATTGGTTGTATGTGTTGATTCAATTACATTCAAATGTATTTAAGTAACTGACAAGTGGCTTTATGTGTTTGTATTATCTGAAGAAGGCTTGACGAAACGTTTGATGTGATTTTACACTGCGTATTACGAGCCCTATTAAACCTCTACTTTTATTTTGAGCCTTATCGTTGTGGAACTGGTGCTTTTTGTTTGGTTATACTTTGCAATGTGGTTTAGATTCCTTAGAGGCCTCCTGCAGGGCCGCAGTTACTGGATCTGTGATTAGGAGGAATGCCTGGCTAAAAGAGCAAAATTTGCCTGATCATGTTAAAGCTAAGTTACTGGATGCACCTTTACAGCATGATACTCTGTTTGGTATTAAGGCAGAAGAGGTTTTAAAGAAAATGGAAGACAAAGCTATGTCTATGCAAACTGTAAAAGACTTCTTACAAGTGCAGCCACCAAGATTCAATAGACACTGGCCTACAAAAAATTGGTCATTTCCTGTGTCAGGCAGAGCTGAAAGGGGCAAATCCAGACACCCTAAGGGTTCCAGATACCAGGCACAAGATTCTTACAGGTCAAAGCAATGGGGTGCTTCTGCCTCGAAATCTGGAGGAGATAAAGCGCAAACCTACAGAAAACCGTCCCAATGACTTCCCCCTGCCTTCACCCAGCACTTACCTTTTGGCAGCACCCTTAGGGGGAAAATTAGCACTTTTTGCTCAAACTTGGCAGTTAATAACCCAGGACAAGTGGGTGCTAAACATAGTATCACAGGGATACAGATTCCATTTCCATTCTCTGCCAATAGCAAATGGTTGGCCGGATCTGCCAAAAAATCAATGGGCAGAAGCACAGAAACAGGTTACGTCCCTCATGGATATGGGGGCCATTCAGCCAGTACCAGAACAGGAAAAAGGACAAGGTTTTTACTCAAGACTGTTCTTGGTACCCAGAAAGGACAAGGCCTGGTGGCCAATACTGGATTTATCAATTTTGAACACATACCTGGACATTCCAAAATTCAAAATGCTGACATTGCAGCAGCTTCTGCCCATGCTGGGCAAGAATGCTTGGCTGGTGACATTAGACCTAAAAGAGGCATACCTACATGTCCCAATAAGGCAATCGTGCAGAAGATACCTCAGATTCAAGGCTGGCTTAATGCATTACCAATTCTCTGCACTGCCCTTTGGATTATCTACTGCACCCAGGGTCTTTACAAAGTGCCTGGCACTAGTAATTGCTTTTTGCAGACAATGAAGTATACAGATATATCCTTACTTGGATGACTGTCTCATTTAAGCAGAGAACAAGGACATTCTTCTTCAACACCTGGCATTTGTGAAAAGGCTTCTAATATGCCTAGGGTACACAATAAATGAAAAGAAATCACAACTGGTACCCTCTCAAAAAATAACATTCTTGGGTGCAAGCTTGAATACAACTGCCCAAATGGCTTACCTCACGCCAGACAAACAAAGGCAACTGACTACTTAGTTCAAACTGATGGCAGCAAAAACTCGGTTATCTGCAAGACAAACTCTGCAGGCTTTGGGCTTCATGGCATCCTGCATCTTACTGATTCCATATGCAAGACTGCATATGAGGAAACTTCAGTGGTACCTAAAAAGTTTATGGAGTCAACATTGTCACAGTCTGGAATCAATGATTCCTCTCATTCCCTGCCTACAACAGGAGTTTCTATGGTGGGCAAAGGCATGTCACCAAAACATGGGACGGGCCTTCACTCTACCCCCTGCCAACCAAACCTTAACAACAGACGCATCAGATTATGCCTGGGGGGCCCACATGGCGGGAAGATGCATTCAGGGCATATGGACCCCAAAACAAATGCATCTACATATCAACCAAAAAGAGATGCTAGCTGTTCAAAATGCCCTGACAGCCTTCAAGGACTTGCTTCATCCAGGACAAACTACTGATAAAGACGGACAACACCATGGTTATGTGGTATATAAACAAGCAAGGGGGCATGCAGTCATTACCCCCTTTGTAGATTAGCAATGGCACTGTGGGACACAGCTTTGACTTACCAAATACATCTTCAAGCTCATTTCCTGCCAGGAAAACAAAATACTCTGGCAGACGATTTAAGCAGAAACCTTATGGACCCTCATGAGTGGAAACTAGATCCACAAGTCTTCAGCATGATAACAGAGAAATGGGGGAGCCCGGACATAGATCTATTTGCCTCTCCTCAAAATTATCAATTAAAAAAATTCTGCATAAGAGCTTATTACAGACAAGCATGGAAAGTGGACACCCTATCCTTCAGTTGGAAAAACCTATCAGTTTATGCCTTTCCTCCTCTGCCTCTTCTTCCCAAGGTCCTACTAAAAGTCAGACAAGAGAAACCAAAGATGATACTATTGCCCCGGACTGGCCCCGCCAATACTGGTACCCAACCCTAAGGAACTTGTCTCAATACCCAGCCTAGACCTTACTTCAAAGACCTCAACTACTGTCCCAGCAAAGCAATCAGATCCTGCACAATCAACTCCAGACACTGAACCTGGCAGCATGGCTGATCATGTAGTTATACAAACAACACCTCTCAGTAAAGCTGTGATGGATGTCATTTTGGAAGCCAGGAGGCCTAGTACTAGAAAATCTTATGCTGATAAATGGAAGAGATTCTGTGCTTGGAATCAAGCACAAGGAACTGATACAGCAGAACTAAATATTCCTCAGATATTAAAATACTTGACTGAGATGCTTGACAAAGGCCTATCTTTCTCATCAATTAAAATCCATGCTGCTGCCATTTCGGCTCATTACAGTACAGAGCCACCAATCTTTTCTCATCCTTTACTAAAGCAGTATCTTAGAGGAGCCAAAAATTTAAGGCCTCCTAGAAGATCACCAATACCTGCATGAGACCTCAATTATGTGTTGGAAAAGCTCACCTTGCCTCCATTTGAACCAGCTGCTACTGCTGATATAAAGTTCTTATCATGGAAAACAGCTCTGCTACTAGCAATTACTTCAGCAAGAAGAGTCTCAGAGCTATAGGCCCTCATGGCCATGGAGCCTTTTATCATATTTTACCCAGACAGGGTGTCTCTGAGGACAAATTCTTCATTTATGCCTAAGGTGGTTTCCAGTGTGGCTATTAACCAAACTATTCATCTGCTAACCTTTTATCCAAATCCGCAGAACAGGGGGGAGAGAATTCTACATTCCTTGGACGTACACAGACAGCTAAGATTCTACTTGAGCAGGACTAAAGCTGTAAGAAAAACTGAGCAATTAGTAGTGACATATGCTGCAGGATCAGAAGGAAAGGCTTTTTCAAAGCAGACTATTTCAAAGTGGATAAGCCACTGCATTCGTTTCTGCTACTTACACCATGGCAAACCTGTGCCCAAAGGCATTAGGTCTCATTCTACCAGAGCTGCAGCTACTTCAGCAGCCTTTCTCAGAGGAGTGCCAACCAAAGACATTCTAGAGCCTGCTGCTTGGAGTTCTGTTCACACCTTTACAAAGCATTATCATTTGCCTCTCTACTCTTAAGTCCAGGGCAGGCTTTGCCACTGAAGTTCTGCAGGACCTTATAGCCGCACCCAATGCTGTTTAGCTCCAGCCTCCCATCCATAGCTTTGGGATTCTACTCAAATGTAATGATTGCAACAGTGAGACACGAAGAACATAGTACAGTTGTGTACACTTACCATAAATGTAGATGTTCGAGTGTATTCACTGTTGCAGTCCAGGTTACCCTCCCGCCATTCCCCCTTTTATTCTGGAGTTTATCTTTCCTTCTCAGTCTTCTACAACCTATGTGGTGTATTTGCTTGTAGATGAAGGTAAAGTTTGTATTGATGCATGTATGTATAGTTTTTATATATATATATTTTTGCTACCTTTTTGGGGGCACCTGACATCTGGGGCAAGAAAAACTAAAGAAAATGGCGTCGGCTGCTTGTTTTATACCCCTGACGACCTAACGTCATGGAAGAGGAGACAGTAACCGACGCAGGACCCAAGACTTTGGAATTCAGGCCAACTGAGGGCAACCTGCCAGCAGATTACCCAAATGTAATGACTGCAACAGTGAATACACTCGAACATCTACATTTATGGTAAGTGTACACAACTGTACTTTTTATTTCCCACAAAAGAATGGTATAAAATGAATGAGAAATTTTAGTCAAGTTCTTAAGAAGAGAAGATGTAGAGAGTGAACCTAGAGAAGGACAGTAGAAAGGGGGACGTATGGAATTTAACAGAGACATGAGTAGATGTGATAGGTGTGCATGTTATTCAGCAAGACAAATGGTCAAGACTAGATAGGGACTGTATTAATATTGAAAAGAGACACTTGGTGCAGAAAGTAATGTGTGATCCATTTGTTCTACTCAGCACAGTACTTAAAATTAGGAGAGGGGAGTTAATGACAAATACATTGAAGATTCCCAAGATATCTGTTTGAAAAAAAAAAGAGGGGAAGTGGCTAAAGGTGGGACCTACTGGCCCTGTTTAAAAGCAAAAGAAGATTGGATAGATGAAGAGTGGGGTGAATAGAAATCAGAAATTCAGGAAAGGATGCAAAAGAGAGTTAGGTTAAATGGTTAAAAGAGCAAAGCTGATTAGGAAAGCCGTGATGGATGAGATAGGCAACTGCAGGGAAAGAAGAAAGAGGAATTGAGAGAGCGAGAGAGAACTCTGTTTTGCAAATTCCCCAAAAGTAATAAGAGCACTGGTGGTAAGATTAAAGCATTAAGAAATGGAAGGATGAGTTTTCAAAATCAAATGGGAGGAAAAGCAGGGGAGATAAAGTTTTCATTCAAACAGGTACTGGAACAATTTAGGAAGTATTTTGAGAAGTTGTATAAGAATGAAGATCTGGGGGAAGAAAGTGAGAAAGAGGAGGTGATAAAATGAGAGGAGATAAAATTGCTAGAGATAAAGGAGCAAAGTAAAGTGGATCTGGTGAGAAAGATAACCAGAGAAGAAGTGTGAGAGGCAGAAAAGAAAATAAAAAAGGGGAAGACTCCAGGAGGTGATGGGTTCTCAACAGAGATGTTGTTAATAATTGCATAAAAAATTACTGGGTATGGGTTAACATATTTAATAAGATATTGGGGGAACCACCAAGATCATCAAAAGAGGCTATAATAGCTGTGATATATAAAGAAGGAAAGGATCTACAGCATCCTTTCTTCTACTGGTCAATCTCAGTACTAAGTCATGAATATAAATGTTTTATGATAGTAGTGGAGAAGTTAGCAAAGATTGTTTCAGAGATGGTACACAAAGACCAAATGGGGTTTGGGGTGGGAGCAGAGGATGACAAATAATAATTTGAGAACATTGATGGTAATGCAAAATGCACAACTAAAAGGAACAAGGCTTGCTGTATTATCATTGATGCTGAAAAGGCTTTTGATAGTGAGATGGCAATATTAGTTCAGGTTGATGAAGAGATGGAAATTCTCAGAGAGAATGGTGGAATTGCTGACCAAGATATACAGGGGGGTAAGTGCTAAAATAAAAGTGAGGGCTAGGCTGTCAAAAGAATTACAGTTAGTGAGAGGACAAGACAGGTATGTTTCCTTCTACTCTTTTCATAGGTTCATACTGGGCTATCTGCCCTAGGGCATTTATAAGCCTAGCCAGTGTGTGTTTGGCTTTTGCCACCCATTTTAAATTAATTTTGCTATGCCCTTTTTCGATGTTAGTATACTGTGCCTCTGTCTAACGGTGACACAGAAGTGATACCCGGGGTAAACCTACGATCTCCCATCCACTCATCAAGATTCCTCTTGAAGAGAGTCAATGAGGGACTCTGCCTAACCTGGACTGGGATTTTATTCCAGAGTGAAGGGAGCCTCTGGGTTATGAATCTGTCCCTCCAACATGTCCTATTTATTTCAGTGCTGAGGTTCAAGTCTCTCGAGCGTGTAGCTCGATGAGATTTGGATTTTCTGAGGTGCAGCATGTCCATTAATTCCGGGTTGGACATGGCTTTAAACGTCAGGCACAGATCGCCTCTGAGCAGGCGGTATGCCACTGAGTAGAGCTGGAGTTTCTTTAACCGGGCAGCATATGGCATCTGTTTGAGCCCTTTAATCCTCTTGGTGAGGTACTTTTGGGGTCTTTCCAGTTGCTGCAGGTGTCTGGTAAGGTACATCCCGAAAGGGGCATTGTACTCAATTATGGGCCTGATGAGGGATGAGTAAAGAGGCACAATGACCTCCCCTGATCTAGATGTGAATCCCTTCATGATTAGGTGGGCTATATAAAATGTTTTTCTAACCACTGTGGCCACGTGGTTGTCAAATGAGAGATTGCTATCAACTTGGGTCCCCAGGTCCCTAATTACTTCTTCTGTACTTAATGGATTACCACCTATGTGGTAATTTGTGGGCACTTTGTTTTTGCCAAAGGGGATGACTATACACTTTTTGGCGTTTATCTTGAGGCCATGGCTCTGGCACCAGTTGTCTGTTTCTATGAGGCCCTTTTGGAGGATGCTTGTGTCGGCTGGAGAGTCGATTATGATACCCAGTTTGCAGTCATCTGCGAACTTGGTCCGCCACAGTCCTTCTGTGTTGGCCTGTACCTCCGAGAAATATATACCGAACAAGAGAGGTCCCAGGACTGAGCCTTGTGGGACGCCACTTGTAACTGGTTTGGAGTCTGACATGGCTCCAGCAATTCTAACCATGTGGGTTCTGTCCTTGAGCCAGTTTGCAACCCATCTAGTGACAATAGGGGTTTATATTTAAGCTGGTGAGCTTATCTATTATGCCTGAGTGGGGTATTGTATCGAAGGCTTTTGCGAGGTCCAGGTAGGCTGTGTGGACCACCTTCCCCTCGTCAATTGCCTTTAGTGACTGTTTCAAAGAAATCGACCAGGTTTAAGAGGCAGGATCTGCCCTTAACAAAGCCGAACTGGGTAGGATCCAGTATCTGTAGGTCCCCAATATCTTTATTTATGAGGTCCATGATGATCCTTTCCATAGCTTTGCAGACCAAGCTAGCCAGGCTTATGGGGCGATAGTTTCCAGGATCCGTTGAGGCACCACCTTTGTGGAGAGGGACCACTGTTGCTGTACGCCACTCTTTGGGTACATATCCTGTAGTAAGGCTGAGATTGAACAGTAGTTTTATGTTTGGGTTTAGCTCTTCTTGGAGTTCATGTAGGCAGCCTGGGACACCATCTGGTCCCATTGATGCTGTGTTTTTTGCTTTGGAGAGGGCAGCTCTTACCAGTGCATCTGAGATGTCAGGCGGGTAGCACTCTGCTGAGATAGATATTTGCCCTTTTGGTGGGGAGGGGGCAGAGAAGTTTGCGCTGAACCTGTCAGCTAGGATGTTGGCAATGTCTGTGGGTTCGTTGTATTTTTTGTCATTTTGGACTAATTCTGAGCATATCTGGGAATTCCCACCCAGGTTCCTAACATAACTAAAGAAAGCCTTGTGATTATCCTTAGTGTCCTGTGCAATTTTTCTCTCGAAGCTGGCCTTAGACAATTTTATGAGTGCCCGTAGTTTTTTGCTAATACTGATCAGAGATGCCTTCCCTTTTTGGGATTTTGCTCTATCATGTAGTAGCTTCCTCCTTCTATTGTATAGTTTGTTTATGGCTGGGGTCCACCTTTGGAGGATTGGGTCTTGGTTTTATTTGGGATTGCATGATCCATGCATTCCTGAAGGCGTTCATAGAATGCATTTATAAAGGATTCTGCGGTCTGGGCCGTATTTTCCACAGGCCCGGGGGCTTTGAAGGATTCCACCTCAGTTTTGAGGAGTGTGAAATTTGCTTTAGAGAAGTTTTTCACTGTGGTTTTCTGGGCAGGGGGTGGGGTCGGGATGTGAATATCCAGTGAGATTAGTTTATGGTCTGATCTTACCAGTGAGGGATACACTTCTGGTCTGGAGCATAGAGTCCCCATGTTGGTGATGATCAGGTTCAGTATGTTTTCCCCTCTTGTGGGAGTGGTAACAAGTTGTTCCATAGCATTTGAGTTTATAAATTCTAGGAACCTTTGGGCTAGGGTGTTGGAGCTAGAGTAATGCTCCCAGTCTATGTTTGGGTAGTTGAAGTCGCCCAATATAATGGTGTTTGGAGAGACCTTCATATTTTCCAGTGTTCTCAGGAAGGCAGAGTGGGGTTCCTGGGTTTGGGAGGGTGGTCTGTAGCAGGCTATAAACTGGAAGGCAGTTTTACCCACTGTTAGTTGCACATGGATAGTCTCTGATGCTTCGTGCTGTGCCACCAACCTGGAGGTGTGGGTATCTTTGACGAATATTGATACTCCCCCTCCTTTTGTTGTTCAGTCCAAGTTTTGTGGCCGAAAAGCATGATATGAGGTATAACCTGGTAGTGCTGGGGTGCTCTCGGGAGCCTTGAACCAGGTTTCTGTTACTGCACAGATATCGATGTTCTCCATGCTAAGGAGAGTTTCGAGTGCGTGCATCTTGAGGTTTAGACTTCTGGCGTTGAGTAGCATTACTCTTAGTTTCCTATCCCTTGTGATACCTATGGAGGTGGGTTTGTCTTTTGAGCCTTGCCTAAAAAAGGCACTATGGGGGTAGCAAGAGCCTTTGCCAATATCAGCAAGCCCAGGGGTGACAGGTGCAAGCCTTCCCTAGCGAAGCATCGTGGCTTGTCGAGCATGTCATCCCAGGCTGACAGGCATTGGATCCCCTTTGAATGACACCAATACTTAAGCCAATAGTTGAAATTGATCATCTTGTCTTCATATTGTGGCATCATTCTTGGTGAGGGTAAGATACTACTCAAGGTCAGGGTCATACCGGCCTGGGCTACATGCTCAGAGAGCTCCTCTATGTCTCTTTTCATGTAGTCCAGGGAGTGCCTCAGGTCATTCACACCAGCATGGACAATGACTGAGTCATATTTGTACTTGCCTTGGAATGACCTGAGTGCTTGTGTTATGTGGCACATCCTAGCGCCCGATAGGCAGCTCACCGTGACCTTCTCCTTGTTCAGCCTGGTGAATGGGACGTCAGTGTGCCTGACGATAGAGTCACCTATTACAAGTGTATCAGGTGTGTTGTTTAGCCTTAAGGGCTGTGACTGTTCGGCACACTGGCTTTGTGAGCTATGTGTTGCACGTGTTTTGTTTTGGGGTAGCGGTTGCTTCGGTGTCTGCTTAGGCAGATTTTTATTTAGAGCCTCCGAGTATGTTTTTGTGTGTTTGTGTGTTTGGTTTGCTGTCGTGGTAGGTCTGTGTGAGACTGGAATTGTAGTGAGTGTGGTTTCCTTCTCCTCCTGACTGGTTATGCCATTACTGAGTTGAGAGAGCTTAACCTCCAGTTTGGCTATATGGTTGCATCTCTCACATGTGTTGGAATTTGTTGGGAGGAGAGGGTTGTCTATGTACATGAGACAGTTGTAACATTGCCTCAAGATTCCCAGATTCACCAGCTGGACCGGAGAGGAGATTGACAACTGACCTTTGGACATGCTAGAATAGTATTGGGAATTCCTTTATAATTGAAAAAAAGGGCCAATGGGGAACAAGGTACTCTAGGGGAGTTTGTGAGGGTGTAGTGCTTTTAATTTTTTAGTGCTGACTTAGTGAACAAGTGCCAGGTAACTTAAATGCAATGTGTTACAGGTAACTTAAATGCAAAAACGACAAACAGTAACTTTCTTTCAAGTGAAACAAGGAAATAAGTACAGTAAGCAATGCAGGTATCACTAGCGATCCACAGAAGCGCTGAAAAGCCGCGTTTTAGGTGGAATTAGCGTTTCAGGGAAATAAGCTAACAAACAACAAGCATACAAACAAAGCTAGATTCAGCAGGCCTGGATCTAGTCTATGCTACAGCAAACAAGGTGCACTAATTTCAGTAAGAAACAGTTCAAATATGCAGGCACTATAAGCCTTTAACCAGAAATTCCCAGCTGAGAAGGGCAGAGTCCAGCCTCTCCTCCCACAAGAGTGCAGACCACGAACCTTCTTAATGTAAAATAACTGGCCTGAAGCCCAAGTGCTTAAACCAGAACTAATACACTTTTAGAATAACAGACACTGAGCCCTCAGTCAGCAGTTCCCAACTTAGAAGGATGTAAGCTACCTGTCCTGCCACCACAGTGCAGGCCACAAACCTTCCTAATGTAAAACAACTGGTCTGAAGCCCAAGTGCTTAATCCAAAAGACTTAGAATGATAGCTACACTTTAATCAAGTTACTACCAAGCAGTAATAAATGCAATTGAATACTTTAAAGAATGCCTGGATTAGTGCTCAAGTTATACAAACAAAGCTAGATTCAGCAGGCCTGGATCTAATCTATGCTAGAGCAAACAAGGTGTACCAATTTCAGTAAGAAGCAGTTCAAATTTGCAGGCACTATAAGCCTTTAACCAGAAATTCCCAGCTCAGAAGGGCAGAGTCCAGCCTCTCCTCCCACAAGAGTGCAGACCACGAACCCTCTTAATGTAAAATAACTGGCCTGAAGCCCAAGTGTTTAAACCAGAATTAATACACTTTTAGAATAACAAACACTGATCCCTCAATCAGCAGTTCCCAACTTAGAAGGATGTAAGCTACCTGTTCTGCCACTACAGTGCAGACCATAAACCTTCTTAATGTAAAACAACTGGTCTGAAGCCCAAGTGCTTAAACTAAAAGGCTTAGAATGAGTTACACCAGCAGTAATAAATTCAATTGAGTACTTTTAAGATGACGCAAAAGCAAAATAAAGTAGGAAGAAACACAAATACAGTAAAAGCAGATACATTTTTTTTTTATTTGCTATTTACTTAGCACCACTGGTGATAGTGATTTGGAGTACAGAAATTCAGGTGTACAGATGGAAGAGTAAGATTTCACTGCATGCAGATGATCTTTTGATAACTTTGGGGGACCCACCTAGGAATTTGGGGAAATTGTAGGGTATAATGCAAAGGTTTAGTAAAGAAACATGATATAAGGTAATCCGAGCCACCACTCGGCCAGTACTCATAAGTGTGAACCAGGAGGAATTATTGGAATGGAGCAAGAGAGAATATCAAAAGAAGAAATTAAATAATTGTTATATGGTTAAAAAAAAAAAAAAAAAAACAGTTCAAGACTCGGTGGGAACAATATGAATGGGTATATGGAAAAGTAAAATTCATTTGAAAAAAATTGGAAACATACAAGATTGGATATTAACCAAAAAGTGCTGATTTTACAGTTATACATACTGCCACAGTATTATGCTGGTCAGGTAGTTTGTATGTGCCACCAAGACCAATACACTCCTTGAGACAAATTATGCAATAGTTTTTCTGAGAAGGAGTGAAGGCCCAGGTGGAGTGGGAGGTAGCTATGTCAGAAAATATGGGTGGTCTGAGTGCACCAGAAAAAAAAAAGTGATTTAGACTTTTGTTGCTTCGCAAACATACTCAGGCTAATGGATGGGCAATATACCAGGTGGACTGGAAAAGAGCTAGTATGGGAAGCTACGGAGCAGTTATGGAGAGGTGTGGATATATGGGAAGTACTAATAGAATACATCTGGTTGAGATAAAACTACCACTACTAAAGGAAGTACAAAAGTTAGTAAGTGATTATTTCATTGTCAAGCCCTAAAGCAATGGAAAGAAGAAATGTTGCAGTTAGGTGACATAAAGACAGGGCAACAATACTTTGGAGATGGAAAAGAACATTGAAGATGAACTGAAGTTAAATATTGGGTGCAAATACTCGGGGGTGGGGCTAATTTGAATATATGGGAGAGACACAAGATGAGTATGCATTACCAAATTAAATGGAGTGGGATTATCAAGGTGTCATAGCTAAATGGGAGAGAATGTCAAGAGTGAGAAGGAAGGATTCTAAAAGACCTGAACTGGTAGTAGATACTACCCAACAGAGGCCAGAGGGAGGATTAAAGCTGAAGTAAATGGACTTAACAGAGAAGCTGAGAAATAGGTAGATAAAGGGAATTCAGAAGGAAATAACAGAAATAGATATTTAGGGCAGATAATGCAGCTGCTAAGGTATGCAACGATAGCAAGGAAATTTAGAATTTTTGCTTGACAGTAAAAGAATATCTTTGGAGATGTGATATGGGGACTAGACACACTTGTGTGCACATCCTTAATCTAGGGCATTCCCAAAATGAATATAGGGAGGCTTCCAGCTATTACTAAAAGGGCTAATTGGAAATTATGTGAAGTTAACCTAAACTGTTTCTGTTGGGGACAGATGAACAGGTAAAAGATAAAACTGGCAGTTGGTCGCAATGCTAATGTTAGCTAGGAAGAGGGCAATTATGAGAAAACGGAAGCAAGATAACCCTTCTACTGTAGAGGAACTTAAAAAGATTGTTTCTTTAGTGGCTCAAGAGGAAATACTATTAAAGAAGGGGCTGTTCAGTGCCATAGAATTAAATGGAAAGTATGGGAGGAACGAGGAGGATTGCAGTTTGGAGGCTGGAAAAGGGGAAAAAAAGTAATAGTCTGAAATGTTGGAAGGAGAAAGTATGACAGTAGCTAAGATGAAACAGTTGAATGGAAATAGTGGGGAAGATTTCATTTCTTCTTTCTTTAATTGCTCATACATTGTATGGAGTTAAGTTGTAAATGTTTTCCCCTAAGAATCTATAATGGAAAATGGAAAAATCTGTAAAAGCTTTGAAAAAGATATATGAAATAATGCCATTGGTTCTGGGTTGAGTTTGACAATAATGTTGGGGTGGGAATGTTTTTAATATAAAAGGGGAAAGGAACCAGTCACCAGTGGAGAAAGTTTTAAATACATTTTGTACTAAGTTATTTGCTAAGTTCAGTAAACAAGTTGTTAAATGTTAAAAAGAAAAATGAATGCAATGAAGGATGAAAGTGTAGAGTTAAAATATAAGTGAGGAAATTGCAGATATAGTTGAAAGGTATTTGTAGGATATGTATGAGGAAAAGAATGTAAGAAGGGTTATATAGAAGTTAAAGAAGATGAAATAGGAGGTAGTGGAAGAAATTGATAAAAGAATCTAGAGGAAAGAGTTAGAGGATGCATCAGGTTCAGATGAATTAGCATATAGTTTGGCCAGCGTGCCCATTGTAAATCCCACAATATACCAACGGAAAAAAGTCCGGTCACCCAAACTTTTTTCCATTGGTATAAAGTGTCCAAAACTTTTTTTTTAATGGAGCAATGGAGACTTTCTTTTCTCAGTTGCTTCCATTTCAAAGCATTTATGTACTGGGTATGCGTGGGAACGCAAGTCCCATATGCATGCGCAGTACATCAACACAAGGAAGCAATATACCACCACCGACGGAAGAACAGTAATGCACGATTATACAAAGACATAATTTAAGAAAAATAAGCATTTTTTTCATAAATGATGTCATTGTATAATAGCAATAAACGACTCTGTGGTTGTGGTATATTGAAGATTTACTCACGGTTGGCTTTATTTAGTCACTCTGGCTTCGCCGTCATGATTAAACCATGCCAACCATGGGTAAATCTTCACTATACCACACCACGTCATCTGTTATTGCTTAATTACATTTTTGTGGAAATATTGATGAATGAATGGATGGAGGAAGGTATACAAGGGGTTAGTACGGGGGTTAAAATGTATATGGAAAACAGGGAGAGGGAATATATAAAAATGGAGACCAATTACTTTGGAAAGCACTACAAAATATTTATAAAGATTATTCAGAAAAGAATTCTGGATGTCATGAAAAAAGAACTGGATGAAGGTATGTATGGAGTTAAAGGGAAAAGAGTAAATGAAATGCTAATGATAGTTAAAGAAGTAGCTGAGTGTATAGATAAGGGGAAAAGAGAAGGAAAAAGTAGCAGTATGTGATCATGGGAAATTTTTGAATGTTTTAAAAGAGTACGAGATAGGAGAAAATATAAGGACAGTGAGGACAATTTATGAAATTTTTTGTGTGTCTGTGATGGTGAAAGGATGGGTAGAAAGAAAGATAAGATGGAAAAGTATTAAAGCAGAGTTGCCCATTGAGCTTGTGGTTGTTAGTGATGGTCATGTATGTGGTTATACATACATGAAGATCAGGGTTAGAGGATGGTAGATGAAAAATTAAGGAAGGGGATAAAGTTATTAATTAATGTTAACCTTTGCAGATAATTTGGTATCAGTAGATAAGAACAAACATTAGATGAAAAAGATAATTTTCAGAACACAACAAATTTTGGGTACAGTAGGGTTACAGTTAAACTAGTGAAAAAAGTAGGTGATCTAGAGAAGTAATAACTGTTACAGTAATTTATTTTACCAGGTGTAAAATTCATGTTCTAAGGGTTAAGGTTGGAAAGGGACAAATAGTAATAGCACAGGGGACAGATGTTGTAAAAGAAATATGAAATTTGGTGGATGGTATTTCATTTGTCCTTAAGAAAAAAGGATACATGTTAAACATGTATATTTTAGGGAAGGTAGCATGTGTAGGTTGTCTATATTTTTCCAAGCTGCACGGAAAGTGATTTTTTTTTTTTTGGAGAAAGAAGTTGAATCCGATCTGAAGATGAATAGTTTATAATATAAATGCAAATGGGGAGGGGGTTATATTTTTAAAATCTGGTTGTTTTCTTTGCAGTAATAAATTTGTTGTGAATGTCAAAAATGTGTCTAGAGAAAAAAGACAATACCAAGAAGTGTGTTATTGGAGAAACATTAAGCGATGTAGATGGATCAGGGTAAGAGGAGAAAAAGCAGAACAAATGGTTTAGAAGAAAATGAATATGAAAGTAAAATAAGACATGGAAAACCAATGTAAATGAAGTAGAAATGTTAAGGAAAACATTTTATAAAGATAATGAATGTGAATTATTATATTGATCCTTAGGAGGGGGAAAGTAGGGATGAACACAAGAAGGCAATAAGAAGGATCTGAATCCTTTTTTTGAAGCCAGTTGTCCATGATGTTTGTTATTGGACAGACATGAAATACAAAATGATAGAAGAAAGAATGTATAATAGCTGTAATATTAAAGAGACATGACAGTGTTGTATTTTTTTGTAAGAAAAATGAAGGTTTGGGCCATTTTTCAGTGATATTTATGGCCGGAAAATATTTAAAAATATTGATATGGACATTGTACTGTGTTAGGAATATAAGGTGGGAGTGAAAAAGAAATTGAAAATTGGATAAAATTTTATTCATTGCTGTTTGATGTTTATGGAAACGAAGATGTAAATTGCTGTAAAACGAAAGAAAAGATGAAGTAATATGCAATGCAGAAATCGTTATGACAGAAAGTGTTGGGGATAAATGATGAGTGTTTTTAAGAAAATAGTGTTTTATAAAAATGCATAAAGTGTGAATGCAATGAAAGAAAGATGGGAAAGTATTACTGTAACAAAGCAACCCCCCACTCTTTTTGATAAGTGCCATGGGATTTTTTACATCCACCTGAGATACCACCAACTTAGGCAAATAGAACCTTGGTTTAATGTCTCATCCAGCATTCTAATTATTGGGAAAATAATCAAAGTACCTATAACCCACAGCCTTCTGATCAACCAGCAACAAAACCAATTGTGATATCTGTTGAGCCACTGACTCAGTTACTGTAAAACACTCTTCAGACCTGTCAGTGAGCATGCAGTTATCTTTACTTTTACAGTGATTACAGAGATTCGGGTTTAATTTACAGAAACACTGACCACCATTTGGTAAAGCAAAAAATATCACACATTGAAAGCAGAATTAGTATGTGCTATAGTAAATATTTCTCCTTCCTTGAAACTCAAATGTATTTAAAGTGCATCTGATAAGCTCTTAAACTACAAGAGGTAGGCTGGTATTCATAGTCCAATAACGCACAGTGAAGCACTCACTCGCTGTGAAGGGTGCAGGAATTTAAAAGACAATGTATAATGCATTTGTTAACACCTTAGCACAGCCTACTGGATGCAACTGCCCCTTTTCAGGGGAAACCTAGAAACACTGTCTGCTGAAGTGATGTTGTCACACACGCAGTCACACACAATAGATAAAAAAAAGGTTGAGAGAATCAAATCCTGCACTACAGGAACAGCTCATTAAAAGCTCAGAGCCATACTTATTTGCACTAAATGCTAAAAAAATAGTTATAAGTTAGCACAGTGTATTTCACATCCACGTGTGCAGAAAACAAGCTTAATTAAACGTATTCATAGTTAAAATTAAACTCATAGACGTCATGCTGCCAAGTTTGTTCACAGCCATGTAATAGACTGTCAGCAGTCAACAAAAAAAATGTTGAGACATGAATTTAATAAATCTTGGTTGTGTTCTTAGCATTTATAAATTTGTTTTGAATGTTAAAAAAGTGTCTTGGGGGACAAAACCAGGAAATGTGTTTGAAAATATAAAGGGATGTAGATGAGTGAAGGTTAAGAAAAGGAAAAGTGCAACAAAAGATAAGAAAGTAGATACATGGAAATTTGATATAAATATAGTAGAAATGGAAAATGAAAATGGTTTGAAAACAGATCTGATGTAATTTTCATTCATTCCTCAAATGATAGGTCTCTGTTCCAACATCAGATCTGACTTGGCCACTTTTACCAGACTCATGGATCCAGCTCTTGAGCTCCTCCCTTTAGCCATAATGTCCCAGTCTCTTGGTTTACTTACCTGCATTTATCACTCACTTAACATTGATGGCATTTTCTTAATCTTTCTACAGTTACTTAAAAAAAGTAAATAAATAAAAAGTTGTAGTCTTTTCTGGTATGGCTGACAGACCTAGGGGTTTTAAAAAGGGCACCTCCTGTGGGCATAAAATCCCTAACTCAGATGCCCATAAGGAGGGTGTATATTGTGTGGGCACTGTCCATTTGGATGTGGATTATTCTGTCTGTTCAGGGTTCATTTCTTAGGCCTTAATGAAAGAAAGCATAAGCTTGTACGAAAAGGTGTGCTTCCTTCTGCTGTTTCTGTCTCTGCTGGGGCTCAACCCTCATTTGGTAAAACAGGTAAAGGAAAACCTGACTCAGCAACTAAAGAAAAGGAGTCCAGGAAATGAACCCCTGATCATTTCCCCTGTATGGCTCCAACCTCTGAGGCACCAGCTAAAATGTAAAAACCCTTGAATCCGACACCTTCTTCGGATCTATCTGCATCAAAACATAGGTCTCCTCAAATCTTATTCCCTCCGCTCACTCTGCATTCAATATCTGCACAGCTCCATTTGCCTTTTTTATAGGAGACACCTAAAAGATCTTCCAGGCCACCATCTACTACTTCATCCCTTTGGTCTTCCAGGAGCTTGTTAGAAGCATAGGTGGATAGGATGATGAGGAAGTTTCTCAGGACTCAGATTCAGATGGAGGTTATTCCAGCTCTGTCTCCCATAGGACTTGTGAGCCTGCCCTCATCCCAACATCACATAATTTTTCTTTCTCTGATCTGGACAGTGACTTTGGAGCCCTTGGATCTGAGCTCTTCCAAGATGTCCTCATCAGATCTGAAAGCAGCTCATTTGACTCCAGCTGTTCCCTTGAGTCTTCCAGCTCCCACCACTTTGGAGCAGTAGGACACTCGGTGCCAAATCGCCTGCTCCATGGGATTGACTTCGAGGCTGTCGGTGCCATCCTTGCCTCTTGGTGCTTCGGCATTAGGTAGCTCGACCCGTACTCCCTAGTCAAGGTGGGATTCCAAAGGGTTACAGAGGTCAGCGCAGGGGGCCATCATTCCTCTGCAATCAGCTACTGTTTGTCCTGGACCCTCTGCCTTTGAGGTTATGGAGAGGGCTTTCCATTTACCCCGAAAAAAACATCCTTGCCCTCTTCAGATCCTACTCTCCACGTATTGACTCTGAGCACTGATCCTATCAGGCCTACTCCACTGGGACATCCACCCCATTCAAGCTTTCAGCCAGGTCCCTTGGAAGAGAAAGTGCAAAAGTAGGCATCTAGATTCTCTGCAGGAATCTGTCACTGTAGACACTGACCTCGATGAAGGGGAATGGTCCCCTAGATCTCCACCTGAAGTGACTAGTCTCCCGATACCCCTCTCCAAGAGGAATCAGTTTTTCTGGAGTCTTTTTGGGCTGGCCAGGCTGCGTCTAGGGTGGTCCCTTTGGCAGGAGAGTCAGTTGACCTTATCTCATGCCGAGCATGGAACGAACCCAATACAGTGGAACTTGTCTGTAAGAGGACCAACAGGTTCCTAGCTCCTCCAAAAAGTAGGGCCCACTGGAGCAAGGGAGTCCTTATAGATGCCGTGGTGGTGGCGGCTGCCACCAAGAGCGAGCTTGCAGAACAGAGCTTGTCTCCATGACCTTTGCCTTTCAATCGCTGAATTATTAGACACATTTCACCAGGTTGCAAAGGGATTTGATCAAAAAGCGTTCAGAATCCCTTTTAGGGTCCACATCTGTGGAGGACCAGAAGAAAGCTTCTTCCCAACTGGCTACCCTACAATCCATTTCCAATGCTTCCATGCGATTAATCTCTCATGCTGCTGAAGGTACTCTAGGGGTGTGGGTTCAGGACGCAAGCTTGGAATGCGCTTGTGTGGGGGGACACACGCAATGCATTATATAGACATTTGGCAGCTCATCCTACACATAGTTTCAAGTTTAAAGTGATAGTGAATGTGAAGTTGAATAAAAGAGGGGGAGACATTAAACAATTAACAGAGCTAGCTGAATCTAAATGGATAATTGAGTTTATGGCACACAGGAGTCCTGGGCTTAATGAAGTAATTCCTATGAGACCCACCCTTAAGAATAGGCGGGTTTTTTACTGATTTTTACTGATTTTTTATTGGTTGTGCTTGTTTTCAAATGTTGGTTTTTGGGAGATGCTTTATCTGATGAAGGGCAGAGGCCCGAAAGCGCTCATCATTTGTATATCTAATTTCAATAAACAGAAGGAGTTGGTCTTCGAGCAGTGTCCAGTCTTATTGGTTTTTGGATATTTACTTTGGTTTATTTGACTGGACTTTGGTGAGGCACAGAACATTGTTTTGTTTCTATAGAGTTTTTGTTGTGTTCTATTGTGCCTTACATGCTCTGGGGATAAGAAGCTTTATCAGAAGGCAATTTCATGTCTATAATGCCTTCAGCAACTTTGGTTGGTGGAATAGGAGATGTAACTGGTCTTCTAAATTGAGAAAACCCTTTTCTAGGTTTGGGTTTTGAGATACAGAAGGACAAGCATGTTGGCAGCAATGTACCTGTTGCCACTGATAAGAACTTTGATTCTCTATTAAGAGATTTTAATTATAAACTGAGCAGGCTACAGCGTCTGCAGTGGCAGACCTTTCACTTGGAAGCCTGCTTAGCTTACGGGATAGTGCCTCGGGGCATGAGGATCTTGTGTATGCCCACACAAGGCGACCGCTATCCCGAGTTATTGGCTAGATGGCAACTATTGAATATTAATACCAGCTACCGGTACATGGAGCTGATGAATGACTTTTTTGCCCCAGAGATCGCCACACTCAAGCAGGAAGTGGAACAATTGCAATGCAGATTTGCGTCCGAGTTCACAGACGCTAGGAGTCAACAATGCCTGAAACAACTGCATGGTTCCTTATTGGAAGAGGAGGAGAAGATTCGGATCCAGAAATTGGGCAAGTTGAAAAGAGACCATCATGATTTCCAGCAAGGGAATATTTTTGTATGGTCCAAATCAAGAAATCCGTTATCGTCGCAGGAAGATAGAAGGGGACCTTGTTCAAACAACGGTGGTGCTGTTCAACGAAGCGGACGCTCGATGACATCATCTTCAGCAGCCGGAGGTGATACAGGTCCCACTACGGTAGATGCGGCGCATGGAAGTACTCGCGCCTCTATAGTGTGCACGGATGGGGTTCTAGCAGCCTCTACTAGTTCCATCACCGATACAGGTCCCACCACGGTAGGTGCGGCGCATGGAAGTACTCGCGCCTCTAAAGTGTGCACAGATGGGGTTCCAGCTGCCTCTATCAGTTCCATCAGTGCTTCCGTGGTTTTGGGAAATGCCGGTACCAGTAATGTGAATACTGAGATGCAAGCACCGGGTCTTCAAACACCAACGGAGTCCCGAGATGCATGCAGGGCTACTTCTTTGGGTAATGCCTCTAGTTCCAGCAAGGAGGGGACAGCAACCACGAAGGAAGCTATTCAACAGGTTTCAACACGGGGAGATCATATCCCCACCGTGAGTTCCTTCAATGAGGGCACTAAGGCACCATCCAGTGCCATTGTTTCAACGAATACTGGTTTTGTGTCTGAGGTGTTGGTTTGTGATCCGAGTGACTACAGGACTGGTGCCAGACCGAAGGACACACATGGTCGTTTGGATTTTTTGGACAGACTGCCGGCACCAGTCAAGAAGAAAGGGACATGGAACCGCTCCCGCAGCGAGGACAGGGCATACAACAAGAGGAGGAAGCTGCTGCACTGACTGTTAAGCAAGATACTGGTATTGTTTTTAACCTTTCATCTTACAGATTGTCTGAAGATGAGTGTTTTGTTTTAAATAAAGGGCTGACTTTTGTGCCCAGTAGGGCTTGTGTATATAATGACATTATTATGGACCTTATGGTTTTTTGTCGTAGCTTAGTTTTGAAACAGATTTTTGGAGGTGATAACCCGAGTGCTACTATGCTAAGGCAGCCCAGTGGTTTTGTCCCCCCTTTCTCACCTGCTATGAATTTATTCATTAATGCTTGTGAACAAGATCTGATGTGCTATTTTCAGGAGGGGACACAAGGTAGGTTTAATAATTTGAGTCCCACACAGAGACAAGCTCTACATGATCTTGGGAATAATGCAGATATTACTATCAAAATGGCTGACAAGGGGGGTGCCGTAGTGGTATTGGATACCACCTGGTATGAAAGTAAATTGCTAGGTTTGTTACAGAACGCTAATACGTATACCCCAATTAATCCTTTAGGTGTGAAAGGGGTTATAGAGAGAGTACACAGCAATCTACGACAGTTTTTGGACAGTAAACTGATTAGTGAAGATTTGTTTAAATTTCTTATGATAGAGAAGCCAGTGACACCTATATTCAAAGCTCTACCAAAAATACATAAATCAGAAACTGACCCACCTCTCAGACCCATAGTGTCTGGCAGAGGTTGGGTGACAGAGAATATTTCGATTTGGTTGGAGACGGAGTTAAGGCCGTACCTAGATAGATTGGACAATGTGCTTTCAGATACAGGCCACTTTTTGAAACGCTTAGGGGCCTATAAATTGGAACAGTCTGACGGTGAGTTACTTATGGTAACTATGGACATCCAGAACCTGTTTACTGTCATAGGCAATGATTATGGGATACGAGCCATTTCTGAGCTTTTGCAGGAGTTAGGCGTCACTATGTTCAAGATCGATACCATAAGAGGTTTGCTTGGTTTGGTACTAAATAATAATGTCTTTATAGGTGTGAACCAAGCATATAGGCAGGCACAGGGGATAGCCTTGGGCACCCCCTGTGCTAACACCTATGCCAACCTTGTCTTGTCCTTCTGGGAGAGGAGTATGGTGTTAAATGACATGTCATGGAAAGGTCATATCAAGATGTATAAGCGTTTTGTGGACGATATTTTTATTCTTTGGGATGGGGACGACAACTCTTTAGCTGATTTCGTCTCCTACCTACATACCACCACTTCTTTTTTGAGGTTCACGGTTAACAGCTCACGCACACAGATTGACTTTTTGGATGTCAGGGTACAGTTGACAGAGAATGTTTTTTCATCCAGTTTATATAGAAAAGACTGCTGGAAGAACACCTTGCTTTCTTTCGACAGCATGCATCCTCTACACATATTTCCTAATATAGTGCAGGGACAGGTTGCCAGGATTTCTAGAATTAGCAATGACGAAGCATGCTTCGTGCAAGAGTTGGGGACCCTGATGGATTGCTTTCATACTAGGGGTTATGATAGGACATTGGTAAACAACAGGATGGAGTTTGGTAGGCATTATAGGAAGGATAGATATAAACCAATGGCTGAGAACCGTTGACACAGGCACAGGCTCACAACATGATAGGGCCAGTGGACATGATTCTAGGTTGACACTAACTTATGGTAGCAATATAGGTGATGTTTGTGCACTGATCAGAGGGAATTGGAATATTTTAACTAGTGATGTAAGTTTGAAGGGCATGCTAGGTGACAAACCGGTTTTTAGATATAAAAGAAATAAAAACTTGAAAGATTTGCTATGTAGGGATAAGACTAAGACCAGTATGGATAATCTGGCTATCACTAAACAGGGCACCTTTCCATGTGGGCTATGTAAGGCGTGTGCTTATGTAGATAGTAGGGGTGTATTTGTGCATCCAGTGACTGGCAGACTGTTTGATTTGAAAGGGAGAGCAACATGCAGAACCACTGATGTGGTTTACTTGGCAGAGTGTCAATCCTGCACAAGTTTTTATGTGGGCAAGACCAATTGTATGTTTAAAGTTAGGGTCTTGCAGCATTTCTCTTCAATTAGAAATGGGGACACACGCAATGCATTATATAGACATTTGGCAGCTCATCCTACACATAGTTTCAAGTTTAAAGTGATAGTGAATGTGAAGTTGAATAAAAGAGGGGGAGACATTAAACAATTAACAGAGCTAGCTGAATCTAAATGGATAATTGAGTTTATGGCACACAGGAATCCTGGGCTTAATGAAGTCATTCCTATGAGACCCACCCTTAAGAATAGGCGGGTTTTTTACTGATTTTTTATTGGTTGTGCTTGTTTTAAAATGTTGGTTTTTGGGAGATGCTTTATCTGATGAAGGGCAGAGGCCCGAAAGCGCTCATCATTTGTATATCTAATTTCAATAAACAGAAGGAGTTGGTCTTCGAGCAGTGTCCAGTCTTATTGGTTTTTGGATATTTACTTTGGTTTATTTGACTGGACTTTGGTGAGGCACAGAACATTGTTTTGTTTCTATAAAGTCTTCATTTATCAATGCTTACTTTGATGGATCATCTTGTTCAGCCCCAAATTTAAAGAAACACTCTCCAGAAGTGAACAAGATGGAAGTCCCTCTCTGCTACTGAGATTCCTTTTTCTACTGCTATATAAATAGGACCTGCTGGAGAGAGAGAGAGATGTATCCCAGAGACTACCCTATCTGTCGAACAGGCTTCCCATCCATGTGAAGCAGAGTTCCTCCCTAACCCAATTCAAGTGCAACTTGGACAGTTGGATGGGAAACCACAATTTCATCCCTGGTTTGGCACCTATGTCTCTAATGGATAGAGGTAACCTGTAAATGATTCATCTCCCAGGCCTATATTTACACTTATCAAGGGTCTCAGAACTTCAGAGATTTGGGATGCATGGCTAGGCTTAAAAAGGCCCTTGTGGTCATTAGCTTAGTAAACACCTATGAACCTATATGAGATCCTTCTCCAAGAATCATCAAGGTAGTAAAAAGATGTGGTTCTGCAAGTCCCAAGTGCCTTTCCAGGAATCGCAGAGAGATGATTTCTCCAAAGGTAGAGGGGGGAACTCTAACAGAAGACATTGCCCTTGCAGCAGAGGTGGCCCCCCAGAACCAGGGCTTCAGAGATACCTTCTCTGACAGACCTTACCAGTATTCCCGAAGGATGACCTGATTACTGCACTCTGGAGTCAGTAATCTCTGCACCCAAAAGCCTGGGCATCCATCACAAAAGACATTTGAGTACAGGAAATCATATGCAGAGGCTATGTCATACCATTTCCCAAATTCCACTAGCAAAGATGAAAAAAATCCACAATGTTCCACCCAATCAGAGGGAGGATGCAGCCTTGGAAATAGAAAAGCCGCTAGAAAAAAAAAGTTGTCCAGAAAGTCCCACCAGACCAACAAGTATCTGGAACTTACTCAAAATTCTTTTTTAGTGCCATAGAAGACAGGGGACTTGAGACCATTTTTGGATCTCAGCAGACTCAACCAGTATGTAAAGTTCTGCATGGTCACATTTCAGTCCATTTTACCTCTTCTACGAAAGGATGACTGGATGTCCTCAATTGATCTTTAAAATGCATGCTATCATATCAAAATGAACAGGCAGTCAAGAAGATACCTGCGCTTCCGCCTGGGGGTCAGCCATTACCAGTTCAGAGCACTGCCCTTTGGTCTCACCATAGCTCCCAGGATGTTCAGCAAATGCATGGCAGTGGTAGCGGCTCACCTGAGACTGCTGAGATTCCACATGTTTCCATATGTGGACGACTGGCTCCTGACCGCCCCATGCAGGCTTCTATTCGTTCAAGCGAGGGATTACTTGCCCTACTTGTCAGTGTTTGGGCATCACAGTCAGCTACACCAAATCACAGGTTAACCCTACACAGACCCTAGAGTTCATAGGTGATCATCTAGATACAACCAACCAGATAACTTCATTTCCTATAACAAGGGTTTCCACTGTCATGTCTCATGCTACTAAGGTGATCTCTCTTTTCCGTTTGACAGTAAGATTTGTCCGCCAAGTGTTAGGTTCAATGGCAGCTGCAGCAACTCTAGTCCCCATTAGCCAAGTGTCATATGCATGTCCTTCAGTGGACTGTTTCAGTACAATGGTATATACTTGTACATCATCTCAGCGACACAGTCCAGATTTCCAAAATTTGCAAAGAATACTTTTGTGGATTCATTCAGAAGACGTTTCTCTAGGTCATCCCTCTGTTCTCCCTTCGTTGGTAGCCACAGTCACCACAGACGTCTCCTAAATTTGGTGGGAGGGGAATTTCTTGGGAAGGACAGTCTGAGGTGCGTGATCACCTTAAGAAGCCAATCAGCACATCAGTGTTTTGGTGATGAGAGCTGTTCTACTAGTATTGCAGACTTTACAAGATGTTCTACCTTCTACAGTGACCACAGTACATATGGACAGCATGTCAGTAATGTGATATATCAGCAAACGGGGGAACCAGATCTTAACCAGTTCTGTCGAGAAGCACTGAGAGTGTCACAATGGGCAATCTTTTTCACTTACTTTCTTTGGCAGTGCAGTTACTGAGGAAAACCGAAATGCTCACAGACAGACTTAGCAGGTTCATTTTGATGTCTCACCAGTGGTCTCTCAATCAGACAGTGATAGAAGAGATTTTTCATTGATGGGGTCAGCCTTGCTGTGATCTTTTTGCTTCTCCCTTCAACAACAAGGTGCAGCAGGTTCTTTGCCTTGGTCCCTCCACGGGGAGACACCGAGAGAGGTTTAGTCCATAATTGGCCCTCTGGTCTCCTTTATGCTAACCCCCGTTACCATTAATCCCCAAATGTCTGCAGAAAACATTCCGGTTGAAGAGTAAATCATCCTCATTGCACCCTTTTCACCTCAACAAGCCTAGTTTTTCATCCTCTGGCCTCATCTTGTTTATCCTCCTTGGATACTGGATCCACATCCAGACCTTCTAGCTCACCCAACAGAAATGTGACATCCAGACATCAATGACCTCAAGTTAACCACATGGTTTCTTCAGTTCCAGTGATGGCTAGGCAGTCCAAGATTTCTTCACCAGTTTGACAGATTCTTTTATCCCCTCAGAAACTTTCCACTAGGAAAATTTAAATGAAAAAGATTTTCGATCTGGGCCTTTCAGAGAAATTTGGATCCTTATTCCACCCCAATTTCAGCAGTTCTCAATTTTTTAGCCTCATTTTTAACAACTGGGTGAAGTACTCCACTATCAAAGTTCAACTAGCGTCCATTTAAAATTTTCATTCAGGAGAGAATCACTCTTCTGTGGCTTCCTCAAGACTGTGCAAAGCCTTCCTTAAAAGTACCTTTTTACTCACTCCCCCAGTTAAAGATCCTACCATTCCTTCAGATTTGACTATTCTCTTACAGGCTGTTACCCAGCCTCCCTTTGAATTATCAGCTAAGATTGATCTTACATTTTTTTCCTGGAAAACATTCTTTCTGGTCACTATTACCTCTGCTAGATGAGTATCTGAACATAAAGCCCTTTCTGCAAAACCTACATACTTTACCCACAAACCCATATTTTCTACCTAAGGTAGCCTCTGCATCCAACTTAAATCAGTTCAACAGTTTACCTGTGTTCTTCCCTAGTTTCTCAAATGAATGTGAATGAATATATGTGGGATCTTCTGGGCGTACACAGGCAGCTGAGGTTTTATTTACATAGAACACAGGGTATCAGAAAATTTGATAAATTGTTTGTCTGTTTTTCCAAGAACAGCTTGGGGAACTCAATTTCCAAATTGACTGCAGCAAAATGGTTAACTGATTGTATATCCTTTGTCTGTAAAGAATGAGGTTTAACTTTATCCAAGCCTCCCAAAGCACATTCCACAAGACTGGTACCCTCCCCATCAGCCTTCTGGTCAAGAGCTTCCATAGAGGATATTTGTTTAGCTACCACTTGGTCCAATGCTCATACTTTTGTTGCTCATTGCAATTTAAAAATACTACGCAGAAAAAGGGCAGCATTTGGTTCTGCTGTACTCCAGAATATCCTTCCTTGAGGACCATCCAAGGTTCATCTCGCCTGGGGACTCTGTCCCATTAGCTGATTAATGAATGAAAATGACAACATCAGATACAAAAGTTATGTATTTACCATGACGATGCATCTGTGGTGTTCATTTTCATTCTTCCTCAACTACCCATCCTCTTCTATGTATTCTAGTGAGGCCTAATGCATGTCCTTTTTGGAACTCACCTGTTCCCTTCTTTGAGCTCCAGCCTTTCTGTATGTTTTCCTCTTGTATACTTTTGTAGTGGGTTGTCAGGTTCATTTCAGTGTTGAGGCAGCAAACTCTGTCTGAGGTAAACCAGGAGAGTGGGACATTATGGATAAAGGGAGGAGCTTGAGAGCTGGATCCATGGGTCTGGTAAACCAGTATTCCCTTTCCCCTCACCATTCAACTGCCTTCCCGTTAAATTAATTTATATTTTCTTCCAGTCTTACTTCAAATAGAAACATGTTCCATCTTTTACCTACTCTAAAATGGGAAAAAAAACTCTTACTTATTTACTTGGTGGTCATATCTTTTAACTTCACTAATAACTGATTATTTGTAGTAATTGTGTCATGTTGCCAAACCAAGATGTCCTTTAGGAGGACACTGAAAGATTCACTATTCTGACACTGATATATACAGTTATGCCACCCCTAAATAGTCTATAACTGACTGTATATGCAGTTATGCCACCCCTGTATAGTCTTAAACTGAATGAATACAGTTGTATTTTTAAACTTTCTTTATACAACATATTCTTACAGTTTTACAAATAAAGGGATTTCTGTACATTTTCTAGTTCATAGGTAGGTACTAGGCTATTGACCCTAGGGGCCTATACAAGCCTAGCCAAAAAGGTACCCTGGCTTTCACCACCCAAGAAAATTATTTTCTTGTGCCCCTGTCAAGCAGAACCACAGAAGTGATCCCCGGGGTGAATTTCCTATTACCCATCCAATCATCAAGATTTTTCTTGAAGAGTGCTAATGAGGAGCTCTGTTTGACATAGGAAGTCTGTTCCAGAGTATGGGAAGTCTCTGGGACAGGAATCTATCCCTCCAGCATGTTCTGTTTATTGTGGTGACAAGGTTTAGGTCCCTAGAGCGTGTAGCTCGGAGGGACTGGGATTTCTTTAAGTGGAGCATGTCCAACATCTCTGGGTTTGACATAGCTTTGTATGTTAGGTAGAGATCGCCTCTGAGTAAGCGATATGCGACGGAGTAAAGCTGGAGTTTTTGAGACGGTCTGCTTAAGGCATCTGTTTGAGGCCAGTAATCCTCTTTATGAGGTATTTTTGCGGCCTTTCCGGTTGTTGTAGATGTCTTGTGAGGTACATACCAAAAGGGGTGTTATACTCTATAATGGGTCTAATGAGTGATGAGTAGAGGGGAACAATGACCTCTTTTTTTCTGGATGAGAAACCTTTTGTGATGAGGTGTGCCACGTAGAAGGATTTCCTGACCACTGTGGTGATGTGATTATCAAAGGAGAGACTACTTTCCACCTGTGTCCCAAGGTCTCATCACACTTTCGGTGTTAAGTAGACTACCGCCTCTGTGGTAGTTCATGGGTACCGAGTTTTTGCCAAAGGGGATGACAATGCACTTTTTGGCATTGAGCTTGAGACCATGGCTTTGACACCAGGCATCTGTCTCAGTGAGGCCCTTTTGTAGGATGTCCACATCGTTAGGAGTTTTGATTATGGCTCCTAGTTTGCAGTCATCTGTGAATTTAGTTAGCCAAAGACCTTCTGTGTTGGCCTGTACTTCAAAGAAGTAGATACCAAACAGGAGAGGACCCAGGACTGAACCCTGTGGTACTCCACTTGTCACTGGTCTGAAGTCTGATTTGGAGTCTGCTACTTTCACAGTGCGCGTTCTGTCAGTAAGCCAGTTGGCAACCCATCTTGTGATATAGGGATTTATACCTAGTTTAGTGAGTTTATCTATAATTCCAGAGTGGGGGATGGTGTTGAATGCCTTGGCGAGATCTAGATAGGCTGTGTGAACCACCTTACCCTCATCTATGGCTTTGGTGACTACTTCAAAGAAGTCTATCAGGTTTAGGAGACATGATCTGCCTTTTACAAACCCAAACTGTGTGGGATCCAGAGTTTGGAGATCTCCAATGTCTTTGTTTATGAGTTCCATGATGATACGTTCTATGGCCTTGCAGACCAGGCTCGTCAGGTTAATGGGGCGGTAGTTCCCGGGGTCTGTTGTGCCCCCCCCCTTTGTGGAGTGGGAAAGTGTCACAGTGCGCCATTCAGTGGGCACAAAGCCTGAGGTGAGGCTATGACTGAACATGGTACTTAGGTGGGGTGCCATTTCATTCTGTAGTTCATGTAGAAGGCAGCCTGGGATGTTGTCAGGTCCCATGAATGCTGTGTTCTTGGTTTTGGAGAGTGAGGTTTTTACCTGTGCAGCCGTGATTACAGGAACTTTGCATTCTTCCAGTATAAAGATGGGCCCTTTAGGGGGTGAGAGGGGGGTAAAGTTAGTACTGAACCCATCAGCCAGGATGTTGGCAATATCAGTTGGTTCTGTATATTTAGTGCCATTGTGTTGTAACTCAGAGCAGATGTGAGTATTGCCATTGAGATTCTTGACATAGCTATAGAATACTTTGTGGTTGTCTTTAGAATCCGTCGCAGTTTTGTTTTCATAACTACCTTTGGAGGATTTTATGAGGGATCGCAGCTTCTTACTGAGGCTGACCAGGGAGTTCCTCCAATCGTGGGATTTTACTCTTTTTTGCAACAATTTCTTTCTTCTGTTGTAGAGTTTGTTTAAGGCAGAAGACCACCAGATTGGCTTCCTTTTTTTGGAGGATAGCATCTTGTTTCTGTTAGGGATAGCACAATCCATGCACTCGTGTAAGTGCTTATAAAGTGCATTTGTGTAGGATTCAGCAGTCGTACCTCTGTTGTCCATCTGCATGGGTGTCGTGAAGTTTGCCACTTCTGTGTTAAGAAGCGTGAAGCTGGCTTTGGAGAAGTTTTTACAGTTGTTTTCCTAATGGGGAGTGGGAGCGAGGAAGAATGAAATTATGTGGATGTCTAGGTAGCTTGTGGTCGGATCTGACCAATGAGGAGCTGACCTCTGGTGTGGAACACCGGTCACCCATGTTATTGATGACCAGGTCTAGGATATTGCTGCCCCTGGTGGGGGTGTGGATAAGTTGATCCAAGGCATTGGAATTGATGATTTCCAGAAAACGTTGAGCAAAAGAGTTGGTACATGAGTAGTTTTCCCAGTTAATGGTAGGGTAGTTGAAATCACCCATTATTAGAGTGTTCGGTTGTACCTTAATATTTTCCAGTGTATCAAGAAAAGAGGAGTGGGAATCCTGGGGCATGGTGGGGGGGTCTGTAGCAAGCTACAATCTGGATTGCGGTTTTGCCCAGAGTTTAATATTAATAGTTCTTGAATATGTGCAAAATCTAGCACAATACTCCAAAATAGGTCATATTGTGGATTTATACATTATTCTTGATATACTGAATCCCTTGGATTATATTGCCTTTTGAAATATTTTTATTGAGAAGTATGATTTTTAAGAATGTTAGAACTCAGTTTTCCAGCCTCCTTAACCCCAAGATACTCAATTTCAGAATGTTCATCTATAAGTGTGGAATCACGGGAATTTGGAGAAGCTTGATTATGGTTGCCTATATGCAGAACTTTGTATTTTGTGTTATTAAATTCTGCCATGTTTGTCTGGTTATTTTTTATTTGATTTCTGGTGTAGAGCACTGATCTACATGGAACTTATTCAGACTGAGCCCGGGAGCTGTGTCTGGTTAAGTGACCTGCTCAGAGTCACACAGGCAATGGAGGCTGAGAAAATCAAACCTTGCACCACTGAAGCACTGGAAACAGATCATTAACAGCTCTTTAATTCTCTAAGCCAGCTGCCAGAATGTTTAATTGTGCCCCTTGAAATAAAAGCTGTACAGATACAGATAACTTTGAAGACTCATGTGGTCATACATTAAAGACAAAAAGCAGCTAGACACAAACAAAAGACTTTTGTTACATCACCAAAGTAAGAGTTTTCATTTTTCTTTTCCAAAGGCCTCATAAGACTGTCATCAACTGTGGTGCACAGTTGCCTCTAGATAGAACATGGATCATAGACTACATGCCATGTCAGGGCTAGCCACTCAGTGTAAAAACTAGCTTTAGATGAAATGGGCAAGAGGTATATGCCAGTGATAAGTGGGTTGAAGACACTACTCTAATCTATGCCAGGGACCCTTGCTAATGGTGGGGGAGGTCTAACTGCATCTACTGGCCAGTGTGTGCCTAACATAAAGCCTACCAGCCCTGGGTCAATAATCTACAGGCAATCCAGTGTCGTCCTGCCAAGTTGGATTACCTGGGATAGTTCTGTTGAGAGAAAGCTGGACTTAAAACCAGTCAACCTGCCAAGCATGAAGTAAAGAATGCTACACTCCGTGAAGATTTACTGACAGGATGCAGATTGAAAGTGAATGACATGATGCCAAGGAGGCGGCTAGAGATCCTGTGAATCCAGGAGACAAGATGGAAGGGCAGTTCAGCAAAGCAACTTGGCTTAGGATTTGGAATCTACTACTCAGGGAAGAGTAGACTAGAAATGGTGTGGGAATTGTAATGTGGGAGAGACTGGAGATGGTGAGGGATGTGATCAGAATTAGTGATAAGACTCATGGCAGTCAGACTCCAGTGTAAGGACAGGGAAGTTTTCATAATCGTATCTTATGCCCCACAGCAGGGTTGTGATAGTGAGGAAAAGAGTGCATTCAAGCAGAATTGCAGGGCCTACTAGATAAAGCAGGACAACATGAGCTGGTGTTGAGGGGAACCTGAATGCTCTAATCAGGTCAGATATATGAGGACTGTCTAGGTCCACATGGGTGAGGCATCAGAAATAAAGGGGAGGCATCAGAAATAAAGGGGAGGCCATTTTAGACTTCTGTCTGGTAGGTGACTTAATGATGGCCAGTGCGTGGTTCAACAACATGGACAGTCACAAAAATCACATAACAAGAGTGGCCAGCATCCAACTCTGGTAGACTCCCTTCTAGTAAAGAAAGGCATTGGGGTAGAATTAGTGATTACAAAGTCATCCTCACTGAAATAGTCAGCCCACAGCATAAATCATTGGTGGCCTCAATCTGCTGCAAGCAGCCATCAGAAAAGGTTCTGTTGTCAACAGAAATAGGCTTAAGACCTGGGCGTTGACTGGAGAGAAAACGGGCAATCAAGGAAATAGTCAGGGCTAGGAGAAGTTGAAGAATGGCAACGTTTCAAAACAGAATGTTTGAGAACTATAGAACATACATGCTGCTGGGCCAGGTAAGGAAATAAAGAAAGCTGGTGGTGGAATGCAGAAGTCAAGGAAGTTATCAAAAGAAAGACTGTGTGCAAGAAAAAATGGTAAATGAAAAAAGGCCAGACTAAGAATGAATACTGGTTGGCTAACAAAAACGCTAAGAGACGAATTGCTTAAATAGAGAACAAGACATCAGAAGCACTCTACCAGCTTCTGGAAGTTACTCAGCAGATAGCACAAAGGATTTCTATCAGGTCTTAAGGCAAAGACAGAAAGGTAATTGTCATATACCTTTCATAAGGGATGCCAGGAACAACCTGCTTACCACACCATGGGACATCAGAGGTAGTTTAAAGGAGTATTTCCACCTGCTTCTGAATGAAGAAAGTCCCACAGAAGCTGTACTGTCCCATACATAGCCTACAGTGAAAGAGAAAGAATAGCCCATCACAAAAGTAAAAGCATCATTAAATAAAATTAAGTCAGGGAAAGTAGCAGGCTCAGATGAGATCACAACTGAAATGAGCAAGATGTTGGGTAAGTTAAGGAAGAAGTGGTCCTAGAGGGTACTTATAGCAGTATGGCAAGAACGAAGTAGCCCAGATGACTGGCTAAGAAGCATTCTAGCGTAGTGTATAAGAACAAAGGTGACATTCAGAACTATATGCAGTATAGAGGTGTCAAACTCCTGTCACACTGCATGAAAGTGCCAGAGGGGATTGATAAATAAACATAATAGTAGAAAGTAAGATTGGAGATGAACAGTTCAGATTCAGATCAGTATTCAACACAGTGGACCTGATCTTTGCAGTGAGAGAGACAGTTGAGAAGAGCTAGACATGAGGAAAAAGCCCAATTGGGCATTCCTAGTCTTGAAGAAAACATATGACAAAGTCCCAAGAAAGCTAACTTGGGCAGTCCTGCAATTATTCAAAGCTTCAGAAACGCTGTTAAAATTAGTACAGACTATGTATACCATTGTCCAGTGACAGAAGTATGAATAGTGTTTGCACTCACAGAGGGGTTGGTGTGGGTATGTATCTGGGTTTAGCACTGAGCCCATTGCTCTTCATACTGGGATGGACTACATTAGCAAGCATGGCAGAGGAGAAAGATCAACAAGGACACAGTATGTAGATGATATGGTGTTACACACAGACTCTGAGCTAGAACTTCAGCAAATACTAGGGGAATGAAATTGATTGCAGAACTAAAGACGCATGTGTTACGATGCTAGCCCAGCTATCTGGAATTTTGTAAATCATCGTATGTCATCCCTCTGCACCACAAGCTTCAAAGACCTCAACCTCATTACCACAATCAACAGAACATGCTGGAGGGATATGTTCATAACCCAGAGACTGCCCATGCCATGGAATAGACTTCCCATACATGTCAAACAGAACACCTCACTGGCCCTCTTCAAGAGAAATATTGATGAGTGGATGGGAAGTAGGAAATTCACTCCGTCACTCCAAAGATCACTCCAGTGGCTCTACTTGACAGAGGCACTGGGAACTAAGGTCGGGTGGCACAATACCAGGGTAATCCTATGGGGCTAGGCTTGTAAAGGCTCCAGGGCCATTAGCCTAGTGCACACCTATGAACCTATTTGTGAATATCAGCATGATTCATATGCTTGTCTTAGAAATGTAAGAGAACTATCTGTTGTGTATATTAAACTACTGGTACAGAAGTGTGTGTTGCACAGGGTTTGTACAGTACTGAGCTTCAAGGATGTGTCCACAGTGTACCCTACTGGAAAAGAACAGAAATGTGTATAAACTATATAGCTGTGTAAATGTATGATGTGAAGTTGTTCTGTCTCGCTGTTTTGTTCTTACACGTGGGTTGGAGCCGATCCCTCGGCTCCGAATTGGCTGCTTTCAAGCTCAAACTCTCAGAGAAGCTCGAGACCTAGTGTATATCCCATGATGTTCTACTGTGAATCTCCAGATCTAGTTTGCCGCTGCAATGGATCAACAGCTCGTCGGAGGAAGCTCGGGCCAGTGATTTAAAATTTTTTGTATTATTAGGATTTTTTGTCTTTAAATTAGTATTACACATACTTAGATTTCAACCTTTATTATAGTGTTAAGGTTTTTTGCCTGTTAGTATAACTTGCTTAGGATTTTTTTAAAAAGTTTTTCTTCAAGGCTTAGGTCTCTTTTTCTTGGGCGTGACAGGGCTCTGTCAGCTATTGTGTGTGTGCGTGTTTATCTTCTTATACAATCTTGTGTGCATCATATATCTAGTGTGGTAGTTAATATTAGATATTTAGTGTGTTTATATATACATTTCTGTAGGAAATTAGTTAATACTAGTGTGTTGTTGTAGTTAAAAGTAACTAATTTTCTTAGACAAATAAAAGTTCAGGGACCTGAATTATTTAAAATGTCAGAGAAACAAAAGTCAGGGTTTAAAAGGTGTGAGTGTGGTCAAAAGATGTCTGTTACAGACAACCACTCCATCTGCGTTTACTGTTTGGGTTCTGTACACCTACAAATGGTATGCTCTATCTGCCACTCCTTTAGCGCCAGGGTTCTCTTGGAAAGGCGGAGGAAGCTGGTAGACAGAGGACTCCTGAAGCCTGATTTTCAGGCTACCTTAGACAAAGCTGACCTCTCTTCCAAGGGATCCTCAGAGCCCAAGTCATCGGCTCCGAGTTCCTCTGGTATGGTTCGTGCATCGGCTCCACAGGCCTTGGAACCATGTATCAATCCTCTACCTCAGAGCCCAGTTGTGGAACCGATATTGGAGACTCCTCAGTCTCTAATTCTTCAATCGGTTCAATCTTCGGCTCCTTCGACCCATCCCTCGACGCATTCTTCGAGGCTTTCCGATGTGGATCTGGACCGAGTGGTCAAGAGGCTCTTAGAGAACCCGGCCCTGGCCAAAATGCTGTCTGCTTCGAGCCACTCTGCTTCGAAGCCTGAAACCCCAGCCATAACTTCTCCACCTCCTCCTCTGAAGCCAATCGAGCGTTCGGAGCTGGGGCAGGCGGAACCGATGTTGGTAGAGCCCTCAGAGCCGAGGTTCGATGCACCTCCCTCAGCTCCATCGACCTTGATCTCCTCGGTTCCGACCGGGGAATCTCTGGGCCGACAGTACCTCGCTGGCTCCGGGGTGGAGAGTCGAACCGAAACCTCAGTTCCGACAGTCCCTCGCTGGCTCCGGGGTGGAGAGCCGAACCGATACCTCAGTTCCGACCCTTCCACTCGGGGCTTCGGCGCAGGTGGCCTCGGCTCCGTCCTCTGGATTGGAGCGGGGGGTCTCGGCTCGGGGAGAGCTGCCAGCCTCTTCAGAGCCGATGGACTTCTCGGACCGAGATTCTGGTGCCTTCGATGCCATGAGGAAGGTCATGTCTGCTAAGACCACTACCTCCTCGGATCTGTCTTCCCCTCCCCCTAAAGGGCCTCGTTCTACCTCTTCCCCGCAGATCCCCACCAAGCGTCGAGATCCCGGGCCTCAGGTATCCCCATTGGGTGGCCCCTCCTCTCTAGGGACTTCACCGGATGCTCCCACCGATGAAGTACCTAGGAAGAGATTGTGCAGGAGGAGGCACTTGGATTCCCCACAGGAATCCCTGACATCGGATACCGACTTGGAGGAATCAGAAGGGTCCCCACGATTCCCCTTAGAGGATGTCTCATTTGCAGACATATTGGAAATCTTAAGGCAGAGGGATGATTGGCAGTACCTTGCCCCTACTGAGGATGAGTCGGTCCTCCTGAAGGCCTTTGGATCTCAATCATCCACCTCCTGGGTTACTCCGCCCTTCGATGAACTGATGGAGCTGGTTGCTCGAAGGGCGTGGGTGTCCCCTGATTCAGTGGAACCAGTCCCTCGAAGGCCCAACAAGTTCATTACTTCCCCTACTGGTAAGGCCTTTCTAACAAAGGGAGTCCTGGTTGATGCCATGGTGATGGCGGCGGCCACCAAGAAAGAGATGTCGGAAACCTCTTCTGTCCATCCTCCTAATAGAGATTCTAGGACTATGGACAGATATGGGAAACGCATATTTAGTTCTGCGGCATTTTCCATGAGATTGCTCAACTACCTGACACATTTTACCCGTCTTCAACGAGATCTCCTCAAAGAGCTGGGAGATACTCTCCAGGGTAACACAGCTGATGCAGTTTCTGAGAAGGTGACTGCACAACTCAACATCTTCAATTCCATAGTAAACTCATCCATGCGACTCATTTTTTATGCTGCCGATGGATCGAGTAGGGTGGCAGGCTCAGCGATAGCTGTTCGGAGACCGTCCTGGATGCGCCTTTGCTCCTTTGCAGAAGCCTTTAAATCTTCCTTCGTCAACACCCCATTCGATGGATCCGCCTTGTTCAGACCCAAAGTTAAGGAGACACTTACTAGGTGTGAACAAGAAGGAAAGACACTGTCTGCCATTGGAGTCAGTTTTTCCACTCCAACTAGACCGTACCCCAAAGGGCAACGAAGTGGGAAAATGTGGTTCCGAAAACCCCAAGGAGCTTTCCAAAACACACCTACTCATACCCCCTCTAGGGGCAGAGGAGGGGGCAAAAACGGAAGATGCCATCCAAACGGCAGAGGCGGTCCGCAAAACCAGGGCGACAGGGAACAGTTCTCTGGGAAGCGCTATCAGCATTCCTGAAAGGAAGCCCGGCTGTCCTACTCTGGAGGCAGTCGGGGGTCACTTGGCTTTATACCCAAACGCCTGACTAAGCATTACAACGGATTCTTGGATAAAAAGCATCATTGCCAGAGGTTACTACATTCCCTTTACAACCCCACCCCCATGGGTACAAGGATCCCAGACGTTCCACCCAGTCTGAGAGAACTAGCAGCCATAGAAATTCAAAATCTGCTAGACAAAAGAGTCATCCAGCCAGTCCTGGCGGACCAAATAGGATCCGGAACTTACTCAAGGTTCTTTTTAGTTCCAAAGAAAACAGGGGACTTGGAGGCCCATACTAGACCTCAGCAAGCTCAACACCTTCGCCAAGAAGGAGAAGTTCCAGATGGTCACACTGCAATCAATTCTCCCGTTCTTAGCAACGGGCGATTGGATGTGCTCTATAGATCTCAAGGATGCTTACTACCACATCAAAATGGACAGAGCATCCAGAGATCACCTGTGTTTCCGGCTGGGGGCCAGTCATTACCAATTCAGAGCTCTGCCCTTTGGTCTCACCACAGCCCCCAGGGTGTTCACCAAATGTATGGCAGTGGTCACGGCTCACCTAAGATGATTGGGATTCCGGGTGTTTCTATATCTGGACGACTGGCTCCTCACCGCCACCTCCAGGCATCAACTAATACAAGCAAGAGACTACACCATAAACCTTTGTTCCCAGTTGGTTATAACCCTAAACTTCGAAAAATCTGCGTTATCACCCTCACAGCATATTACATTTATAGGAGCAGAACTGGACACCGTCAGTGCAAGGATTACGTTGCCCCAATCAAGAATCGTATCTCTAACAAATCAACTATCCAGCCTGTTGGTCCAGACCAAAGCTCCTGCGTCCCAAATACTGCATATTTTAGGCACAATGGCAGCCAGACTGATAGCAGTTCCGTTAGGTCGAATGCACATGCGAATACTCCAGTGGTTACTCTTCATGCAATGGTCTTACCAACGTCTGCCCATGTCACACGAGATCCGACTAACGAATCTTTGCAAGAAGGATCTCAATTGGTGGTTGAACAGCGACCAAGTGATAATCGGACGTCCCTTTGTTCTTCCCCAACCCACAGCCACAGTGACCACAGATGCTTCCCTGATAGGGTGGGGGGGGACTATTTCAGGGAAAGACTGTCCAAGGCACTTGGTCAGTCATGGAAACACATTTGCATATAAATGTCCTAGAGCTGAGAGCGGTGTTCCTAGCGTTGCAGCACTTTCATGATTCTCTTCCTCTAGGTACAATTGCTATCCAGACAGACAACATGTCGGTAGTCTGGTATATCAACAAACAAGGGGGAACCAGATCATATCCCTTATGCCGGGAGGCCATAAGAATTTGGCAGTGGGCTGTATCCACCAGGCGCTTTCTGATAGCAAAGCACATCCCGGGGTCATCCAACGTGATAGCGGACAAACTAAGCAGAGCCATGCTGTTGCCTCACGAGTGGTCTCTCAAACAGAAGGTGGCGGAAGAGATCTTCCGCAGATGGGGCCAGCCTTGCTGCGACCTATTTGCATCTCCAATGAATGCGAAATACAGCAGCTACTTTGCCCTTTATCCCCCACCGGGGAACAAACCAAGGGATGCACTCATACACGAATGGCCCCCGGGCCTCTTATATGCCTTTCCGCCAATACCCCTAATTCCCAAATTCATGCAGAAAGCCAAAAGTCTGGGAAGGACTGTGATCTTGATAGCCCTGTCTTGGCCTCGACAGATTTGGTTCCCCTTCCTGCGGAAGTATCAAGTGGAAGAACCATGGATCCTGGACCCAGTGCCGGATCTTCTGACTCATTCGTCGGGAGTTCTTCATCCATCCCTCACCTCCTTAAAACTGACAGCTTGGCTGCTCCAATTCCCACATTAGCCAGGTCTCAATATTTTTCTTCTGCGGTCCAGCATATTATAGTTTTCTCTCATAAACTATCTACCAGGAAGCTATACAATAACAAATGGAAACTGTTTGTTCACTGGGCTTCTCAACATGACATTGATCCTTATGTAGCACCTTTCATATCATCTTAGAGTTCTTGTCTTCCTTGTTCCATAATGGCACAGCAGCTGCCACCATTAGAGTCCAATTGGCAGCTATTTCCAATTTCCATGTGGGGTTTAATGGGTCTAACATCATGTCGCATAGACTATGTAAAGCATTCTTAAAAGGAACCCACCATCTCAGACCACCTATCAGACATCCTGTCTCTCCATGGAATTTGAATCTGGTTTTATCGCAATTGATGCTTGCCCCCTTCGAACCCGCTTCATCCTGTCACTTAAAGTTCTTGTCTTGGAAAACTATATTCCTGGTAGCCATTACATCTGCACGTAGGGTCTCCGAACTTCAAGCCTTGTCCTCCAAACCCCCATATTTGAATTTTCACCCCGATAGAGTCTCCCTTAGGACTAATCCCACCTTTCTTCCCAAGGTCTCTTCAGAAGCTAACTTAAATCAGTCCATTGAGCTTCCAACCTTCTTCAAGCACCATACCAACAGACTGGAATATATGTTACACAAACTTGATGTACACAGACAACTGAGGTTCTATCTAGATAGAACGAAAGATTTCAGACAGTCGGATCAACTTTTCGTCTCTTACGCAGAAAATAAGAAAGGTTTTGCAGTATCAAAAATCCCATTGTCTAAGTGGCTCTCTGACTGCATCAAATCCATTTATGCCTCCACTAGTCAGCCATTAGAATCTAACGTCAAGGCCCACTCGACACTAGCTGTTTCTACATCATTAGCTCATGCAGCTCAATTACCCTTAGATACCATCTGTGCAGCTGCCATGTGGTCAAAACCTCACGCGTTTATCACTCATTACAAAGTGGATAGGACCTCCAGGGACAGGGCTACCTTTGGTTCCACTGTGCTCAGGAATGTTCTTCCGTGAGCCACCCAGGATCAGGGTGCTTGGGACGCTACCCACGTGTAAGAACAAAACGGCAAGATAGAACAACTTCACATAAAGAAGTTATGTCCTTACCATAACGTTCCATGTGAGTTGTTCATCTCGTCTTTTTGTTCTTAAATTCCCGCCCACCTTCACCCTCCAGTTGAGCAGGATGGTTGCCTTGGTAGATTGGTCGAGTTGTCAGTCTGTATTGCATATTCTGTTTTTCCTATCTACAGTCTTTTAGCTACCTTCATAGGTAGACAATATAGTTTCATTTCTTCCTGTAGGCTGTCTTGGTTGCAGCATACTAGATCTGGGGATTCACAGTAGAGCATCATAGGATATACACTAGTCTCGAGCTTCTCTGAGAGTTTGAGCTTGAAAGCGGCCGATTCGGAGCCGAGGGATCGGCTCCGACCCACGTGTAAGAACAAAAAGGCGAGATGAACAACTCACATGGAACTTTATGGTAAGGACATAACTTCTTTTTTTATTAATGGAAAATGGAACATGCAGAGTTAACTTGCAAAACTTCAAGAAAAGAAGTTGAAATTAAATTATCTTAAGATTGTGTTATAAAAGTTAGTTTCAATGCATCAAGGAGACAGGATATCTAGAACTGGGGTGCCTTCTGCATTGTTTTTTAAGTGGTTTATTGTTTTATGTCTTCTACCAGTTGTAAACATCTGAAGGATATGTATTTTCACACAGAGTTGTTAAATATTGGACACTGGGGATTTAGCCTGGGAACTGAAGACAGGTGACAAAAAGTCGTGTCATCCAAGCTAACCCAGCAGTAATATTTGATATTAATTTAAGAACTCTCTCAGAGAGAGACTGTGCATTTTGTATTTTGTCTTGGACCTAACAAGAACATCTACTCATCATCATCACCATCTGCACTTGCCTTGCCAAAAGTAAGTTTTTAGGGCATAGTGACTCTTTGTAGATGTAGTTATGAATATGGTAAAGATTAGTTTAGATGTTTTCTCTTCTTATTTGAGACTATCCTGCAATGTTGTTTTAAATACTTCCTGTGATTTTGAACTCTGAAGTAACTGTGTTTGTTTTCTGAGTATTGTCTTGTTCTTTTATTACTTATTATTAAATATATTTAAATCTGTCTTTGTGGCTGATATTTGTGAGACATATTTAAGCTCATAGAGCACTTGGATATCTATTTGGTGACACTGTGCAGGCCACTCCTAATAGCCTGGCGCTTGGTCAGAACTACCATTTGGATTATTAATGACATTACACAGTAGGACTGGACACCCTTTGTTAAGGTCATAGAGTAGCTGATAAGAGTGGTTGGTGGCAGTAATAACTACCTTATAGTCTGGGCAGAAGGAGGCATAGCTAGTAAACCTGTGCCAGCTTTTCCAGGGGTGTGTGTGTGTGTGTGTGTATGTAAAGCAAATCTCAAAATATGTGTGCGTCAGCTACTTGGGCAGGGACACAAAGCACTGGTTGAACAGAGAGGGTGCTGGAGGTTTTGGCTTGACCACTCAGCTGAGATCTCAACCCTATAACTGTCCCAGTGGGGAGTCTTAGAGGGGATCTGGAGAAAGAGGGAAAAACCAGCCCCAGACTGACTGTGGTCTCTGTGTGCTTTTAAGGGAAATTGCGCTTTACTGTGTGCGTACTTGTCATCCTCCCAGTGTGTACATCCCCTAGCTGTTACCAGTGGTGAGGATTGAGGCTACTTGATTACTGGGCCAGTGCAGGGGCATCACAGCGTGAAGTAAGACAATGATCACAGCAGTAAATGGGGCAACCAGAAGAAGCTGAAAATTGAGATAGAAGGGAAAATAATAGAACAGGTTAACAGGTTCAAGCATCTGGGAGGGATAGTTGACGAGAAAGGAAATCTGAATGATGAGGTCCAAGCTAGAATCAGAGAGGCTGCAACTGAGTGGGACAGGGGTAATGTGTGACAGAAGAATGCCAACACTAAAGAATAGTGTACAAAACAGTGGCATGATCAGTACTACTGTATGGTATCGAAACCTGGACAGTGAAGGCAGAGGAGTTAAGGAAGCTAGAGGTTAATGCCGATGAAGTGCCAGAGACAGTTGGTGGGATGCACACTGTGGGACAGATGAGGAAATGAGGACATCAGACCAGAAGTTCAGGTAGCTCCAATTGCAGAGAAGGTGAAAGAGAACAGATGACTGTGGTTCAGGCACATGTGCAGGAAGGCAGAAGGCAATCTGGAGAGGAACATTTTGGAGAGAAAGGAAGAAGATGAGAGGAAACATGAGTATCCAGCAAAGAGATGGAGGAATTGTGTGATTGAAAACCTGTGACAGTCAGGCATGACAGTGTCGAAGAAAGGACAGTGGCATTAAATTGAGGGAGATGGCGACACAATGTGCTATTCCAGCCCCACACAGAAAATGGGAAAAAGGGGGTTGTTGATGAGTAAATTCATTTTACTATAAAATACCTCCCATTTCTTGTACAGATAGCCCTTTAAAATACTCCTCCTACTGCCAATTTTCTACTTGTATAATTCTGGAGCCAGGTCAGTCCTGAAATAATTCTCCTCTGTAATAGGCTTACAGTTAACCTTTGGTAAACAGCCAAATGTTCTTCGTGTTTCACTGTTGCAGTCATTACATTTGGGATATTTGCCTGCAGGAAGCCCTCAACCAGCCTGAATATCAAAGTCTTGGGTCCTGTGTCAGATGCTGTCTCTTCTTCCATGACGTCAAGTAATCAGGGGTATAAAGCATGCAGCTGACGCCATTACATCAGTCTTTCTTGCTGCGTGGTGCCCGAAGCAGAAGCAGTTCGCAAGTGCCGGTCAGCCGACTCCTGAAATTTTCGTTTTTGGGTTTCAGAACCGAAGTCTTCAAAAAAAAAAAAAAAGCTAAGTACCCCATTGGGGATCCTTTTTCTTGCTCTAAACCGATGTCAGTAAAAGTTAACAATTATATTACCTGTGGAAAGCAAATACCTCATAAAGATGTTCATTCGTACTGCATTCCTTGCTTAGGCCCAGACCACGATGTCCCTCGCTGTCAGTTTTGTGCCTTATTCAATCCTCGAACTATTCGTCGCCGGCCCATTTTTGCAGCAAACTATTTCGGTACTCGGTTTAATTATCCAGAAATGGCTTTGGTAAGCCATCCGACCACTGACATTCTGAAAAAAACGTAAAGATAAAGACAGACCGCATAGGTCCAAAGCTGCCGACGACGCTTCAGCTAGTCGCCAGTTCGCTGGTACTCAGTGAGGAGCTTTCTCAGCCCCTGATACCCGCTACTTCATATTCGCAGGCCTCTACTGAGACCCATTCAAAGTCTGGTATGCCGCGAGATGCTTCTTCGACTATGGAACCTGCGGATGTCTCTACCTTGGATGGGACCGGGCCCGCTGTGCAGGCACCGGCTTCTGAGGGTGTATTCAGGCCTACGGACTTGCATTTCAAACTGATGACATCTTCTTTAAGGCCTAAAACTCAACCGATGCCTAGAAAACCGATCTCCAAACCGCATGGTCAGGTCCACATGCCTAAAAAACAAATGATAAGAATGGCTGAAGACCTTATTACCATAATTAGGGGAAGCCAGCCTTCTCCCTCTAAGAGACGTAGAATTGATTTTCCTTCTCTTATGATCAGGATTCTGAAATTTATGTTTCTTCTGATTACCAGGATTTGCCATTATCAACCTATGAGGATTCTGATGCAGAGGACTCCATTCCCTCTGCTTCCCCTCCAGAAGATATTTCTTTTGGTGAAACCTTGCACACTCTTAGGGAGCATTTCCGCTGGGAAAGCCAGGATTACTCTGACTCCAAAAAGAGGCTTAGGGAATTCTTACTCCTTCCTCAACACAGGCCTTTAGCTGTTCCTCCTGTCCTGGACATTGTAGATGATGCCTTCTTGGAATCTAGCCTGGCCCCAGACACTTTACCTCCGGCTCCCAGAAAACCTGACAGGTATTACAGAGTACCTGACTCTCACACATTTCTTTTCAAGAATCCTACTGCAGACCCAGAGACCATTTCCCAGGGACCTAAAGGCATTAAGGCTACTACTGCCAAAAACCCTATCCCCTCTGATAGAGATTCCAGGGCCTTGGACAGATGGGGTAAGAAGGTATAGACTTCTGCTACTTTGGCCATTAGGGCCTTAAACTGCCAGTTTCATATGTTAAAGTATCAGCAACATATTATGGGACTACTTAAACAGAAAATGATGTTGATTCCTGACTGTACTGAAAATAAAGAATTACAGGATTTAATGCATTCTGCTGAACAAGTTTGTAAACATACTTTGCAATGTGGATGTTCTTCATTCCACATTGCTGCAGTCCTAACACTTGGGTAGTCCGTTGTCCCAGTCGGCCCGAATACCAAAGTATATGGCTGACGTCGGTCAAGGCGCATTAGTCTGACGTCAGGGTACAAATGCGCATGACCGACGTCATATCCTCAGTCTTTTTTGCCGAATGGTCCGATGCAGAAGCAGTTTTGCGAGTGCAGGTTGGCGTTCTGAAATTTTCTGAAGTCGGAGTTTCAGACCGAATCAAAGTTGGCTAAGTACCCCGTTGGGGAATATTTTGTTTTTTTCTTGCCTCAGTATTTAACCGGATGTCAGAAAAAGTGAATAACTGTATTTCTTGTGGGAAACGGATACCTCATAGGGATTACCATACCTTGTGTATACCTTGTTTAGGGCCTGAGCACGACGTTGTTGGATGTCGCTCTTGTGCTAGATTTAACAAACGCACTATAAAGAGAAGGTTAGACTGTGCCAGGTTAGTTTTTGGGAAGCGTTGTAATTATAAAATGCCGTCGGATGCTCCGACGCCCGCTTCGTCCAAGAAGCGCAAGGACAAAGCAGCAAAGCCTAGGTTGGAAGAACCGTCAGTCCCGGACGTCGGTTCTTTAGAAGGCTCAGTGGAGCCGGAGGTTCTGCCAGACGTTTCTTTGGAGTCTCAGGGAGAGACTTTACTGTTACAGGATGTGTCCTCTCAGGAGGTAGGCCAGGCTGAAGGGGCTTCTCAGGTGGCTGTTCTCCCCTCTCTTCCTAAGGTGGTTAGGCCCTCCTTCTGTTTCCAAGGCTTCTTTGAGAGGCAGGCCAGGTTTAACTTCAGTGGGGGTCTCTCCTAGTTCTTCAGGATCTTTGCCTAAGAAACATATGCTTAAAATGGCAGAAGATTTGATTACTATGATTAGAGGTTCTATGCCCCCTCCTGATAAGAGGCCTGGGGTGGAACCTGAGCTTGAGAGTTTTGAGCAGGGTTCGGAGGCTTCTGAGTCTTCGGCTGAAGACTTGCAGGAGTATCCTCCTTATTCTGATTCTGATGTGGATGATTCTACTCCTTCGGCTGCTCCTCCTGAGGATTTTTCTTTTGCGGAGACTCTTCATTGCATGAGGGAGCATTTTAAATGGGAAGGTCAAGATTTCTCTGATTCCAGGAAGAGGCTTAGGGAATTTTGTTTTACCCCAGCATAGGCCTTTAGCTATACCTCCTGTTCTGGATGTGGTGGAAGATGTTTTGCAGAGGCTTCCTGAACCCTGATTCTTTGCCTCCTGCCCCAGTTAAACCAGATAGGTATTATAGGGTGCCTGAAGCTCATAAGTATCTTTTAAGAGTCCTAGGGCAGACCCGAAACTGTTTCTCAGGGGCCTAAAGGTGTTAAGGCTTCTGTTGTTAAAAATCCTGTTCCTCCTGATAAAGAGGCAAGGGCTTTGGATAGATGGGGAAAGAAAGTGTATACTTCTTCCACTTTAGCCATGAGGGCTTGAATTGCCAGTTTCACATGTTAAAATATCAAAATTATCTCCTTTCACAATTGAAGTCTAAGGTGGATGCTCTGGCGGAAGGTATTGAGTGTAAAGAGTTGCAGGATTTAGTTCATGTGTCTGAACAGGTGGGTAAGCATTCCTTGCAATGTGGTTTTGATGCTGTGCAGGCCTCTTCGAGGGTGGCTGCCACTGGTTCTGTTCTTCGTAGGCACGCCTGGCTGAGGGATCAGAATTTAGCTGAGCATGTTAAGACAAGGATTTTGGATGCTCCGTTACAGTCTGACGTGTTGTTTGGTTCGCCTGTGGAAGCAGTTTTAAAGAAAATGGAGGACAAGGCTAAGTCTATGCAAACTGTTAAAGATTTTTTGCAGGTTCAGCCTCCGAAGTTTAGTAGAAATTGGCCTACTAAGGGATGGACATATCCTGCTTATGATTCCCAGTCTAGGGGTAGGTTTAGACGTGGTAGGGGCAGAGCTCAAGGTTCTTTTAGGCCTGGAACAGGGAGTTCACCTGCTCAGTCTTCTGGTGAGGGCAGGGGTCAGTCCTTTCAGAACAGACCCAATGACCTGCCTTTTCAGCTGCCAGTACTTTCTCGTCTGGCAGCACCTTTGGGAGGAAGGCTGGCTCTTTTCAAAGAAAATTGGAATTTAATTACCCAAGACAGATGGGTATTGGATATCATTCACCACGGTTACAGGTTTTATTTCCATACCTTGCCTCCTTTCACAGGCATGCCGGACATTCCTCCTCTACAAAGAAAAGAGGCTCACAAGCAAATTTCTCTGTTACTCCAAATAGGGGCCATTCAGCCGGTTCCTGTGCCAGAAAGGGGCCTAGGATTTTATTCTCGCCTGTTCCTAGTACCAAAGAAGGGGAACACGTGCAGACCAATTTTGGATTTATCTATCCTCAACACTTGTCTGGACATTCCCAAGTTCAAAATGTTGACGTTACAACAGCTTTTACCTCTGCTGGGAAAAGATCACTGGATGGTAACTTTAGATCTCAAGGAGGCTTACCTTCATGTGCCTATCAGACTAAGTTGCAGGAAGTATCTGCGTTTTCGAGCTGGGAATTCCCATTATCAGTTCTCTGCATTGCCCTTTGGCTTATCTCCTCCGCCCAGAGTATTCACAAAGGTTCTGGCTCCAGTGATAGCTTACTTCAGGCTAAAAGGAATACAAATCTATCCTTACTTGGACGACTGCCTGATTCTGGCTCAAGAAAAGGAAGACCTTTTACAGCATTTGGAATATGTGATAGCAGTGCTAAGATGCCTAGGGTATTCTGTGAACGAAATAAAGTCCAGTCTAGTACCCTCTCAAGACATGTGCTTTCTGGGTGTGAGACTGAATACAGCAACCCAGATGGCCTTTTTAACCCCGGACAAACAAAAGAATCTTTCCCTTTACTTCCATCAACTATCTCTTCAGTCCGGGCTGACTGCAAGGACAGTCCTTCAAGCCTTAGGGTTCATGGCATCTTGTATTCTGGTGCTTCCCAATGCCAAACTGCATATGAGGAAGCTGCAATGGTATCTCAAAATGTATGGACACAGCACTGCCAGGATTTGGACACTGTCATTCAAATAATACCTTGCATTCAAAAGGAATTTTTGTGGTGGGCTCAGGAATGTCACCTAAACAAGGGACTCTCTGTGACCCGGCCAGAGGCGAGTCAGATTCTAACGACAGATGCCTCAGACATAGCTTGGGGAGCTCATCTGACTGGAAAGTGGATACAAGACAAGTGGCCTGCCAGACTACAGCATCTACATATCAACATGAAGGAGATGTTAGCAGTCCAGTTTGCATTAATGGCTTTCAAGGAGTTACTTCTTCCAGGGCAGGTGTTGATTCTAACAGACAACACAACTGTCATGTGGTACATCAACAAACAAGGGGGAACACATTCTTACCCGTTATGCAGGCAAGCAATGATTTTATGGGAGACTGCGCTCAGCTTGCAACTAACTCTTCAGGCAAGGTTTCTGCCGGGAGCACAGAACTCCTTAGCAGATGTGTTAAGCAGACAAATCATGGATCCCCACGAATGGAAACTGGATCTTCATGTATTTCGAAATTGACAGTGTCATGGGGAACTCCAGACATAGATCTGTTCGCTTCTCCACTAAACCACCAGCTGCCAAAGTTTTGCACAAAAAGGTTTCATCACACAGCTTGGAAAGTGGATGCTCTTTCTTTCAGTTGGAAAAATCTTCATGTGTATGCCTTTCCACCTCTGCCTCTTCTCCCAAAGGTGCTCCTAAAGGTCAGACAAGACAAGCCAAGGATGATTTTAATAGCTCCAGATTGGCCTCGGCAACACTGGTACCCATTACTGAGGAGTCTGGTAAGGAAGCCTCCATGGCCTTTACCTTTGATTCCGCACCTGTTGTCTCAGAGGGACGGTCATCTACTCAATGTCAAGCTTCACTCTCTTCATCTAACAGCCTGGCATATTCTGTTTTGAAACACAGCAGGTCTCAACTTCCTCAACAAGTTTTAAATGTGATTATGGAAGCCAGAAGACCTAGTACAAGGAAAGTGTACGCAGAAAAATGGAAGAGATTTTTATTTTGGAGTGCAGCAAAGAATTTGGAGATTTCTGAGCCTAATTTGAGTGTGGCTCTTCAATATCTTACTGAGTTATTGGACAAAGGTTTGTCTTTCTCTTCCATTAAGATTCATGCTGCAGCAATTTCAGCTCACTATGATTGTGACCCACCATTGTTTTCTCATCCTTTGTTCAAGCAATTTCTTAGAGGGGCAAAGAATATAAGGCCCCACGTAGAGCTCCTACTCCTGCTTGGGATCTCAATTTTGTGTTGGAGAAACTTACTCTACAACCTTTTGAGCCTGCGGCTACTGCTGAATTGAAATACTTGTCATGGAAGACTGCTTTTTGTTGGCCATTACTTCTGCAAGAAGGGTTTCTGAATTGCAGGCCCTTATGGCGGTTGAGCCTTTTTGATTTTCCATAAGGATAGGGTATCATTACGCACTAATCCTTCCTTTATGCCTAAGGTGGTTTCTAGTGTGGCTTTAAACCAAACTATTCATTTGCCTACTTTCTATGCAGATCCCCAAAATAAGGGGAAAAGATTTTGCACACTTTAGATGTACACAGGCAGTTGCGTTATTATTTAAGCAGGACTAAGGATTTTAGGCAGTCTCAGCAGTTGTTTGTTTCTTTTGCTTTGAGTTCTCAGGGCAAGCCTGTGTCAAAACAAACTATTTCTAAGTGGATTGGGTTTTGCATTGCATTTTGTTATTCCCATCATGGCAAGGAGATTCCAGCTGGGATTAGGCCTCATTCCACTAGGGCTACTGCCACTTCAACAGCATTTCTAAGGGGGGTGGCAACTAAGGATATTTTGGAGGCAGCTACTTGGAGTTAGTGCATACTTTCTCTAAGCATTACCACCTTCCTCTCTACTCTAAATCTATGGCTGGTTTTGCCACAGCTATTTTGCAAGGCATGTTGACAGCTCCTGCTTCTTTATGATTTGCCAGCCTCCCTTACCTCTGCTTTGGGATTCTACCCAAGTGTTAGGACTGCAGCAATGTGGAATGAAGAACATAGTACAGTTTTGTACCTACCATAAATGTAGATGTTCGAGGATCCACATTGCTGCAGTCCAATTTACCCTCCCTCCTTCCCTCTGTGTTTAGGGGTGGTTGTGTGGGTGAGGTTATACTCTTGTAATTTTGTATATATTGTACATATATTTGGTGCAGGAGTGTTTGGTGTTTTTTGGTTTTGGCCTTGTCTTTTTAGGGTCTTCTGACATCTGGGGCAAGAAAAGACTGAGGATATGACGTCGGTCATGCGCATTTGTACCCTGACGTCCTGACGTCAGACTAATGCGCCTTGACCGACGTCAGCCATATACTTTGGTATTCGGGCCGACTGGGACAGCGGACTACCCAAGTGTTAGGACTACAGCAATGTGGATCCTCGAACATCTACATTTATGGTAGGTACAAAACTGTACTTTTTGACTCTTTAGAAGCATCTTGCAGGGCCGCTGTCACTGGGTCTGTTCTTAGAAGGCATGCTTGGCTTAAGGAGCAAAGTTTGCCAGATCATGTTAAAGCTAAATTATTGGATGCTCCCTTAAACCAAGATTGCCTGTTTGGCAACAAAGCAGAAGTCGTCCTTAAAAAGATGGAGGAAAAAGCTAAATCTGTGCAAACTGTTAAAGATTTCCTACAAGTACAGCCTCCCAGATTTAGTAGGCATTGGCCTTCTAAGAATTGGTCCTTTCCTGCCTCTTCCAGGCCTTCTCAGTCCAAACCCAGGAACAGCAGACCACCTATGCTACAGTCTCAAGGTGCTCACAGGCCTAAGCAGTGGGGGGCTTCCACTTCCAAAGCTGGAAGTAGTAAGACACCCACCTATGGAAAATTCTTACAATGACTTAACCTTAAACCTTCCCAGCCCTGCTCAACTGCATGCTCCCTTAGGGGGAAAGATCGCACTGCATGCAAAAAGCTGGGAACTCATTACCTAGGAAATGGGTTTTAAATATAGTTTCCCAAGGATACAGATTCCACTTCGACACCTTACCAACCCCAAACGGTTGGCCAGACCTACCCTCAAATCACTGGGCAGAGGCTCAACAACAGGTTCTCTCTTTTCTAAGTATCAGGGCTATTCAACCTGTCCCAGCAGAAGAAAGGGGGCAAGGTTTTTACTCAAGACTTTTCCTGGTACCCAGAAAAGACAGCTCCTGGCGTCCTATCCTGGACCTCTCTATTATAAACACCTTTTTGGTAATCCCAAAATTCAAAATGCTAACACTTCCATCAGCTGCTTCCTATGCTAGGCAAAGATGCCTGGTTGGCAACCTTAGACTTAAAAGAAGCTTACCTGTACATTTCAATAAGGGAATCTTGCAGGAAATACCTACGCTTCAGAGCAGGCTACATGCACTATCAGTTCTCTGCACTTCCCTTTGGCTTATCTACTGCGCCCAGGGTATTCACAAAGTGCCTTGCTCCAGTCATTGCATTTTGCAGGCAAAGAAATATTCAAATATATCCATACCTGGACGATTGTCTAATTCAGGCAGAAAGCCAGGACATGCTGCTAAATCATCTGGCATTTGTAAAGAAACTTCTAACCTCACTGGGGTACGCCATAAACTAAAAGAAATCTCATCTAGTACCCTGCCAACAAATTGTATTCCTGGGAGCAAGCTTGAACACAACATCCCAGATGGCTTACCTCACGCCAGAGAAACTAGTTTGACAGCCTACTTCAAACTACTGGCCACAAAGACCCAGCTCTCTGCAAGGAAAATCCTGCAAGCCCTGGGGTTCATGACCTCTTGCATTCTACTAATTCCATATGCAAGACTGCATATGAGGAAACTACAGTGGTATCTAAAAAGCTTATGGTGTCAACATTCACAGGACCTGGAATCAATGATCCGTGTCATTCCTTGCATAAAGACAGAGTTCCTTTGGTGGACAGAGGCCTGCTAACACAAGGGACTGCCATTCATTCTACCCCCTGCCGCCCAAACCCTAACAATAGACGCATCAGGCTATGCATGGTGGGCTCACTTGGCAGGGCAGTGCATTCAGGGCAAATGGAACCCGAGTCAGATGCACCTGCATATCAGTCAAAAAGAAATGTTAGCTGTACAGAATTCACTGACAGCCTTCAAGGACCACATTCTTCCAGGACAATTATTGGTAAAGACAAACAACACCACTATTGTATGGTACATAAACATGCAGGGGGGAACCCACTCGTATCCTCTCTGCAGACTAGCCATGGCTCTGTGGAACACAGCCTTGAGCTACCAAGTGCACCTACAACCTCAATTCCTGCCAGGCAAGCTAAATTCACTGGCAGACGACCTAAGCAGAAATCTCATGGATCCACATGAGTGGAAACTGGAACCAAAGATATTCTACATTTTGAGAAACAAATGGGGGAACCCAGAGATAGACCTGTTTGCCTTCCCTCAGAACTACCAATTAGACAAATTCTGCACAAGGACTCTCCACAGCCAAGCTTGGAAAGTGGATGGCCCTGTCCTTCACCTGGGAAAGCCTCTCAGTTTATGCTTTTCCCTCTCTGCCTCTCCTCTCGAAAGTTCTGCTAAAGATCAAACAAGACAAACCAAGGACAATACTGATTGCACCAGACTGGCCACGGCAACAATGGTACCCCCTTTTGCGCAGTATGTCACTGCTGGAACCATGGCACCTGCCTCAGACTCCTTCCCTGGTGTCCCAGCAGGCGGGCCAGATTCTGCACCCCCAGCTTCAAACCCTGAACCTTGCAGTCTGGCTAATTCCCTGAGCTCTCCAATAGCATCACTCAGTAAGCAGGTGCTACATGTCATTCTGGAAGCCAGGAGGCCTAGTACTAGAAAATCCTATGCTGAAAAGTGGAAAAGGTACTGTTCCTGGAGCCAGGCTCAAGGGATGGGCACAACAGTGCCCAGCTTACTGCATATTCTTCAATACTTAACAGTGATGCTCCACAAGGGCCTTTCTTTCTCATCAATTAATATTCATGTTTCAGCCATTTCAGCACATTATAATACTGAGCCACCCCTCTTCTCTCACTCCCTGCTGAAATAATTCCTCAGAGGGGCCAACAATTTAAGACCACCCAGGAGAGCCCCTACTCCAGCCTGGGACCTTAACTTTGTATTGGAAAAGCTCACTCTTCCTCCTTTTGAGGCAACTGCAGAGTTGAAATTCCTTTCTTGGAAAACTGCTTTCCTTCTAGCCATCACTTCAGCAAGAAGAGTGTCTGAACTTCAGGCCGTCATGGCAGTGGAGCCCTTCATCATCTTCCATGCTGACAGGGTGTCCCTCATGACCAATCCTTCCTTTATGCCCAAGGTGGTATCCATTTTGGCCCTTAATCAGTCCATTCATTTGCCTACCTTCTTTCCTAATCCACAGAACAAAGGTGAATGAATACTGCACTCTTTGGATGTGCACAGACAACTAAGATTTTATTTGGACAGGACTAAGCCTCTCAGAAAAACTCCTTTGCTGCAGTGGCAGAGGGGAAGGCCAGTTCAAAGCAAACCATTTCTAAATGGATAGGCCATTGCATTCTATTCTGCTATAAGTGACATGGAAAACCTACCCCTCAGGGGATAAGATCACATTCCACCAGGACTGCAGCTACTTCTACAGCCTTTCTCAGAGGTGTCCCTACCAGGGGCATCCTAGAAGCTGCTACTTGGAGCTCTGTACATACCTTCACCAAGCATTACCACTTTGCCTATGTATTCTAAATCCAGAGCTGGTTTTGCTACTGCAGTCTTGCAGGCCTTAATAGCTGGTCCTAATGCTCTCTAACTTCCTCCTCCCTGCCTTAGCTTTGGGAATCTACCCAAATGTAATGACTGCAACAGTGAAACACGAAGAACATAGTACAGTTGTGTACACTTACCATAAATGTAGATGTTGGAGTGTATTCACTGTTGCAGTCCTAGTTACCCTCCCTCCAGCCCCTGACTTCTTCTTTAGTGTATTTTAGCTTTCTGGTGTATTTGCTTTTTGTTTTATATATATATATATATATATATATATATATATATATATATATATATATATATATATATATAAAATTGCTTCCCATTATGAGGACACCTGACATCTGGGGCAAGAAAAACTGATGTAATGGCGTCGGCTGCATGCTTATACTCCCTGACTACCTGACATGGAAGAAGAGACAGCAACCAATGCAGGACCCAAGACTTTGTTATTCAGGCCGACTAAGGACTACCTGCAGGCAGATAACCCAAATGTAATGACTGCAACAGTGAATACACTCGAACATCTACATTTATGGTAAATGTACACAACTTTACTTTCTTAACCTTAGAATTTTGTGATCCAAGTTTCCCTAATTTCAACACCCAGTGTCATAGTTCCTGGAGATGAAAAAAAAATTACATGTAGGATCCTTCCTAATTTGTAGCTCAAAACATGTAATCCCGCTTTGCTTTCATAATTTCTGTTTCTTCACTGTTTTTCTGATATTGCAAATTCTGATTATTAATTATCTCTATTATAGTATTATTACTTCCACGGTCAAATAATGTGTTTGTTTCTCTGTCGTCTCCCAGATCTTTCTGGGAATCGGTCTCTAAAGCAGTTAATGTCCGATGTACATTTTGGTTTCCATCAATTGCTCTTCTTTTTTTCATAGGAGTAGCTTTTTTGCTATTCCTTGAGGGGCTTCATTACTTTTCATCTCATCATTACCAGCTTCATCCTCATCACTATCCAGCCTCTTACACTTCTTGTGATTTCTATTCTTACCTACCAATGGAATCTCTACTTCTTGAGTTGGGATAGCTGGTAAACATAACCTTTGTAACTTCAAACCTAGATTTTCAGTTTGTACTTCCTTCTCACAGTACTCTTGTTGAACCCATTCAGCATCCAACGACTTGACTAAAGATTGCATTTATTTGCAGGTCATATCCCCCCTCTGAAGGTTTGGAGACAAAGCCAGAGAGGCAAGATTACGTTGGTTTGGACATGTGCTGAGGAGGGATGCAGAGTATATTGGGAAAAAGATGCTAAGGATGAAGCTGCCAGGTAACAGGAAAAGAGGAAGGCCTAAGATAAGCTTTATGGATGTGGTGAGAGAGGACATGCAGGTGGTTGGTGTGACAGAGCAAGATGCAGAGGACAGGAAGAAATGGAAACAGTTGATCTGCTGTGGCGACCCCTAACGGGAGCAGCCGAAAGAAGAAGAAGAAGATCCCCTCTCTTTAGTCATACTATCCTTGTCTAAGTACATTTTGTAGACTTCCCATCTTTTAAAAAAATCTTTCAGTTAAGTCTTTCTATACAAAATTTATCAGTCTGTTCCATTTTTTTTTGTTTGAAAAATGTCTTCTGTTTGATACCAGCTAACCTCTCATCCTTCTTTTCTCTCAGTCTGCTTGCCAAGTTGGTCATGCAAAGTGTGCTTTTAAGTCTTCATGTTGATGGGTGGTCACTCAGTACTGTTAGAGATTTTAAAAAATACATGAGGCATGCTGGTATTGCCCAGACATTTGAAAAATGGCAGTAATCCAAAAACCTTCAATACAAAGGACAGGCAGCAGAACAGTTTCCCCTCTGTCCCTACACTTAACGTACCCCCTCCCCCCAAGTTAAAGCAATAGTAAAATAAAAAAGATGTATAGAGTATTTCTCAGATGTAGTTTACAAGTCACTATTCCATAACACTTCAACATTGGTGTTCCTAGTAGAGATTTTAAAAGATATGGTGGGCATGCTGGTATTCCCCAGCCATATGAAAAACAGCAAAAATCTAATATAAATGCCACACAGAAGAGCTCATTTTTTTCTGTCCCTAAATCTCTACACTAAATCACGCACGTACACATGTCTAATAGTTAAAACAGTACTAAAAGAAAAAAACATGCAAGGGAGCTTTTCTCAGACGCAGTTTACAAATGTGGATCTGGCCCTGATTAAGATGACTGATTAAGATGACTGCATTTCATAATCAAGACACTTTTACTTAATATCAAGAAATGTAGGACACACTTTCTGCTAATTTAGCAGTACATGTAGTTTGTATGTCTGTCTGTATAGTAGTACATTTAAAAAGCAGTATCAAATACAACTTTACAAATGTGATTGTTACTACAAATCATATAGTAGTCTTAAGCATGGTATCACAGTTCAACACACTGTATGGTAAAGGAAAGTACACATGCAGTGAGGCCATTCCTGAATAAGTTTTTTTAACCCCTTTATTGAATTATCACTTTTGGCAGGCAAATTTATGTTTATATAAAAGTCATCAAAGTGTATTAGCAAGTTCACGTTTACAAACATACTTCACATATATTGCTGTATATCATATATGCTAAGCAACATTACATAAATTATTAAATTCTTGTCTTTTTTTTTTTAAAACAAGAAACATCTTTATTAAACCATCACTTATGACATAGGCAGTCATGCATTTATATAAATGAAAAACCTCACCGACACAATCCTACAACCATACACTCCCAGTTGCAAACATAATACATCCTTATAATCTACCCAATCATTTTCAGTCAGACATTACATAGCCCATTTAAGTCCTGCTTTCTTTTAAACCTCATTCCTCCCCCGTATATACTGCTGCCACAATTTCCTTTTTTTTTCTGTGTAGTCTGCTCCTACCATTTTTCTAAAGATATCGGTTCCAGTTGTTTTATTTCTGTTACCATATTCACTACTACTAGTGTAGTTTGTTTAGATTTTGATTTCCACTTTCTAGTAATTGGTTTTCTGGCAGCCACCATAATTAGACACATCAAGGCCTTACCATGTCTAGACAGTTCCGATTTCTGAATAATAGCTCAGAAAAATCATCTGATTGTCACACCAGTCTGACAGTGCATCCCGCAAGGAATTCTTAAAATCCGACCAACTTACTGCAGTCCCAAAAAATATGTTCCCAGTTACCTCTTTCTACCCAGTCACACCTCCAACATTTGCTGTCTACCTAAGGAAAAATTCTTTGGAGTCCACTTGGGGTATAAAAATATCTATGTAAACATTTCTACGCAAAAATGCTAAATCTTCTAGATTTTGTTGCATATTTGGAAGACATACATATATGCTCCCATTGTTTCTTTGTGAATTGCTTATCCAGTCTCTCTTCCCAATCCTTTCAAACCTGCTCTGATTGATTCTTATAGTTAACATGCAATATTTTATATGCTGTACTAATTATTCCTTTTTTATTGGCAGCTTCTGTTCTAGATTCCACTAAAAACTCTACCAATGCTGGTCTTTTTTTTAGCACCCTCCCTATTTCTTTATCGTTGCCTATACTGTGATATCAGTCCTTGACAGGGAAGATAATCTCTAACCTGCAGTCCAAACAAATTCTTGGTGTCTTACCATTCTTTCATCTTTCCCTCTCTAGTTATTTGCTCCCAATACCTCGGTTCCTTTGCTAGTTTTCTCCAAAAACTTCCAGCCTTTATAGATATAATACTCTGTATGATTATTGTTATTCTCCTTAAAGGTCTGCATCCAAAATCCCAATCTCTCCTTGTTTCTTGAGCTTCCCCTGGTTTCATCATTATCCCTTTCCACTTTGAATTATAGACTTCTGCTTGTGCTATGTATAGGAACCTTAACTGTGTAGCTCTGAAATACCCATTCAAATTGGGTAATTCCAATCTGCCCTGTTTTACTGGAAGAATCAGCTTATCCCACTTGACTCTTGCCCTCTTACCCTCCCAGATAAAGTTTTTCAGCTCTTTATTAATTGCTATTCACAACTTCTCTATTTGATGAAAATATGCCTGACCTGTATATTAGACTAACGGGACTAAAAGCATTTTAATCACTTGTATCTTACTATCCATATAACAAAGCTTCCATTTCCTCAGTTTTTGTATTATCTTTTGTTTCGTCTCTTCCCACATAACCTTAGCTGCCACACCAGAATAATTTTTAATCCATACTCCTAAATACTTCATTTTATCTTGTCCACATAAGTATGGATATTGTTGAACCAATTCATATGTGGTTACATGTTTTACTGCTATTGCCTTTGTTTCAGTTTCATTCATTTTGTATCCCCACAAAATTTTAAACTGTCTCAGTATTCCACAACACCGTAATGTCTCTTTCTAGTTTTATCAGGTATAAAATATCATCTGCAAATAGAGCCAGCTTTTCTTGACTGCCATGCGAATTATATCCTTGAATTTCTGAGTCCCTTGTTTTCTTTGCCAGTGGTTCCAAATATAATGCAAACAACAAAGGTGAAAAAGGACACTTCTGCCTGGTTCCTCTGCTCAAGCAGAAATTATCAGAGAGGATCCCACCCACTTTAATTTTCACCTCCAATCCCTCACATATCCTCCTAGTCATCCTTATATTTTTTTTATGAAATGCAAATGATTCCATTGCCCTGCTCATAAAGTCCCAGCTTACTCTGTCAGATGCTTTCTCAGCATCAAGACCCACCAGCAGCAATGGTATTTTATTACATTCTGCTTCCCTCTGGATGATCAATGTTCTGTTAATGTCAAATGTTTGCCTTCCCCTCCACAAAACCACATTGATCCATATCTATCAATTCCGGCATTACTTTTGCCATTCTTTTAGCCATTATAGACATGAACACTTTATAATCTTGGTTTAGTATCGAAATGGACCAGTATGAACCTGGATCTGCTGGATCTTTACCCTCATTAGGTATTACAGATATCTCTACAGGATCTCTTGTTACCTTCCCTGTTATAGGCTGTGTAAGCTTGGTGGCAACCCTTACTACTTTCTGTTGCCTGAGTTGTTGTTCTAAAAGTTACAAAAAAAAAAAAAACGGTTGCTTAACAGCAGTCTTTCTAAACTCGTACATATTATCAAGGTAATCCCTTATTTTCTGCTCAGCATTCTGCAGTTGATCCTCCTTTTTGTTCTGTGAGATTCCCCCTATTCTGCAATATTTTAACATTTGTCAGTTCCTCTAAATAATTATTGTTACTTCTTAACCATAGTTCCCTTTCTTTTATTGCCATCCTATTTTAAACTCCACCTTAATTGTATCCCACTCCCTAGCTATATTTTCAGAAGTAATTTCTATTCTCTTGAATAGCTCCTCAGTAATCTCCACCTCCCATTCCTTTTGAATAGCTCTCTCTACTACCCATTCCTTAAATTTCTTTCTTTTCAGCAGATAGGTGGGAAAGTGCCAGTGTCTCATTTCTGTTTCATTACCCTGTGTTTTTATTTTAGTTATTATTGGCACATGATCTGAAAAAGTTATTAGGTGCTTATCATGACCTTCAATTAAATGCACACATTCCTTTGAAATTCTGTCTAGCCTAGCCCATTTTTTTATATCTTGGGGAATAATATGTAAATTCACTCCAAACTCATATTACTGAATTCACATCTTCCTTGCCAGATATTTTCATAAATTTCTTCAAAAATCTATCCCCTTTGTCATACTTTCCTTTCTGGGCCCCCCAACACAACTTCACCGCTGCAAATCAAATTTCAGTCCCTATCTCTAAGTAATATTCCATGATGAAAAACTAATTATTTCTCCCAGAATTTTCTTAAGCTCCATTATAGCTGTTTTAGGTGGAATATAAATGCATGCCAGTGTAATCCTCATCCCTTGCCATTAGTCCCTTAGCAGTGACCGCAAATATGCCATTATTATCTGCTTATCCTCTTCTGTCACTATTGGAGCTCCTCTTGCAATTAATATATGTACTCTTTTCCTTTTTCTCAGATATTCAGCTGAATACCTATTCTGAAAACCTTTATCAAATTCAGATGTTCAGTTCTTTCCAAGTGTGTCTCCTGTAACATAGCTATTTCCACTCTGCATTGTTAATATAATTCACTGTTCTTTCTTTTTTGTATTTATCTGAGAGACCATTGACATTTAAAGACTTTAAAGAAAGCATCATTATATTAAAAAGGTATTCCCACCTTTTGTGTATAACAGTGTTGTTAAATGTCTAATTCCAGTTTCTGTGTTACATGCATATACACTGTTTGACATGTTTAACGTTTATATAGTTGTTTCTTGTTATATCCATTTGAGCCTATGTTGCATCTTACAAAAGTTTTTGTTTTGTTGAAAGCCCTCAAACAAAAAAAAAAAACAAACAAAAAAAAAAAAACACCAATACCCCCTTAAAATGTATTAATTTAACACTAGCACACAAAACTATGTACATCTTCAAATATTGAAGTTTTACCCTCCTAATAGGAACAAATGTCCCAAATGACAGCCACACTCATAGACTTGAATTAATCTACAAGAAAGGTTATCCATACTACAACGCATGGTGCAGCCTGTGCTTCTACTAAGTGACAACTGGTTTTATCTTATATTTATAGCTCTTCTAGCTGGGAAAACCCCTGAATGCTTTCAGAGAACATTATCTCTTAGCCAGATAATCTCTCCTTTTTTCCCCCCAGCCAGTCACTGTCCACCAAACTGTAACCAATTTCCGTTTATCAGATTGTCTCCATGGGGGCATGAGAACCAGACAGTCAATTTCTCTTTATCAGATTGTTTCCTTGGAGATGTGAGGGCCATATATATATAGAATTGCTACTAAGCATAGATTAATTTGCTATAAAAAAGCCTCATAATATTCCATATTCTTTTTCATTTACTTGCTTTCTCTTAAAAATTGTTACTAAGTCAGTAAAAAGTCCTTAATCCATTCATTCCTCCATGCAAGAATGAAAAAAGCACATTAATTTTTCTTTTGTCATGCTCTTTTAACCAGGCTTTTTTTTGCATTATAGTGCCTACATTTCTTAAAACTGAACAAGAAGAGAGAGAGAGAGAGAGAAGGGAGAAAGAAAGGAAAAAGGAAAAAAGCAGCAGCACCTATTTACAATCCCCATTACACTTAAAATTACTGAGAAAATTTTACTTTACACCATGCAAAGAAAAACATACACCACAAAAATGTTTTCTTAGTTAACTTTTTCCCCTCTCTTTCCGTCCCCAAAGCATTTTTCAAACATTAATGACATGAAGCAAGACATATACTAGTCCCCCACATGTCCAATAGATTCTGAAAAAGTCCAATATTTCCAGATTTTCTTGTTCTGTCATATTTCACAAATATAATTATTCCATTGTAATCCCATATTAAGCTACTGGTTTTACTACTGTTCATCTCAGTCTCCAAAATCCTGTCTCTGCTTCATTTCCAATGTACTCTCAATTTTTCTAGTTAACTCTTGTGCTCCTTTCCTTGTCTCCTACATTTTCCTTTGAAACAGTGGAAAAGGTTTCACAGGTACAGTCTGTCTATGGTCTTTATTACCAGAAGAACAAGAAGTAGAATCTCCTCCTGTTTCACCGGTCACTTTTTGTTGGACAAACCTTTGTAGTTCCTCCTCAGCATGTACTTCATCAAAGAATGATTTTTCCCTCCAGGGAAGAATACCTTGAAGACAGCTGGGTACAGCTGTTTGAAGCTCACACCTGCGTCTTAACATTCCGTGAATAGTGGAATGAATGTACTCCTCTTCTGCCTGGTGTACAATGAGTAATCATTCTCCACAAACACGCTGCCGTCTCTCATTTTTAGTGTTTTGTCCTTCTGCTACTGTTTTGTCAGAATCAGCTCCTTCTACTGATAACATTGCATCTTTTCTATTAAAGGTCTAGGTTGCTTTCTCATAGACAGGTTTGGAGTAATGCACAAGATGTGTCCTTTCAGGTAACAACTCTCCTGTGGAATACAAGTCCAGTTGCTTATTTGTGCTTTCATAAAATTAATGCACTCTGCTCCTTCCAGCTTCTCTGGTATAGCTGAAAGTCTCAGGTTTTCCATACATGGTTTGTCCTCTAATTCTATTATTTTTTGGAAACATCTCTTCCTCAGCAGTCTCACATTCAGCCAGAGTTCTTCATTTCAACCTCTGATTTTTGCAGCTTTATCACCTCATCTGAAAATCTGTTTTTTTTTCAGCCTTTTGTTATTTGTATTGATATATTTCATCAGTGTTTGGCTTATTTTAACCAGGTGTGTGTGCAGTTGTCTTATATTCTTGTAGGTTCCTGGAAGTCGTGTCTAGAGGTTGCACTGCTTTTTTGTCAAACAGCTGCAGAACTTTCCTCAGTCAGTGTTTCTCCCTCACTTTTTGTTGTAGTTTTTTTTTTTTTTTCAGGTGATCTGTATTTCTTTTTCCTGTCATCCAGGCAGTACACTTACTAGCCAATTACTGAAATTTACCCATAAACACAAAAGTTTACTGGCCTTCTCTGTTCATTTTCTGTTTTCACACTGGGAGATCTAGAGTTAAGCTGCTATTCAATGTGCAGCCATCTTGGAAGTCCATTCCTGAAGAAGGTTGATAAGATGGTTGCTAAACATCTGCAGTGGGCATGTTTATTAAACTTGTACATTGTTCCATTTTCCGTATTTCCACTACCCTCAAGAGAGTCTTCTTGCAGCTATGAAAATGTCTGGACAAAATAGACTCAGCATTAACTAAAGAAACAGATTCAAAAATTGCAGTTTGAAAATATTCCTTTGGTTATATTGTGCCAACATGTAATAAAAAGGATTACTGAAAAAATGCCTCATTTCTTTTAGTTCATTGCTTATACAGGAATGAATCCTTGAGCGGAACCACTTTAAAATATAATTAGCATATGGAACTTTGAAAAGTTGCACATATTGTAAAAGAACTATGAATTGTGAAATAACAGTATTTCAGATTAAATAGCAGTTCTCTCCAGTCCTACTTTCCACACATGCATTTGGGCATGAGCATACACACACACAGGCAACACTGCACTACACTGCTTAAGTGCTTACAAGATCCACACTAAACACTGCAGTGTCTTCAGCACTTCAACACAGTGCTAGCTTTTGTAAAAAGCCCACTGTAGTGTGGGCTTGAGTGCTACTGGTCTGTTTGGACTGTGGCAAGCTCCAGGATGTCTCTTTCTCACTCTCTTTCATTGGCTGTGAATGTGAGCCAGTGGAATAGAAGAATTCACATATGTCACATACCAGCATGGAATAACTGAGCATACCCAGGGTATTTGGGTTTCTTTTCCTTTTTTGGAGGGGGGGACTTTTATGGAGGTCCACAACTAGCTTTGGACCCTAGGCAGCTGCCTAGGTCACATTGTACTGGATCCAGCCCCTGTTTGTAATATGCTAATGCCATAACCCTCATTACGGAAGTAGTCTTCATTTCCTTACTGTATTTCTTCGTTTCACTATTTAAAAAGTTATCTTTTTTTATTAATACATATTTTTTTGTTGTTGTTATTAAACCATACTAATGAGGTCAGGAAATAAACTGCACCTCCCCCCTCAGGAAAAGGCTCAAGGACTGTGGAATTAGGAAATAGGGAAAGGATGATTTCAAATAATTGAATGTCTCTGTTGTGTACATGAAAAGGCTCAAGGGCTGTGAAAGTAGGAAAAAGGGAAGGGATGATTTCAAATAATTGAATGTCTCTGCTGTGTATATAACACATCAGCTCTTACATTCTGAACCAATTTGTGTAATCTTTCCCCACTTATTGGTCACTGGACTGAGTACAAAGCTAGAAATGTTCATGTTTTCCAATTCCTCCTTCCCTAATTCCATTGTTAGGAAGTCAAACATTTAACTTTGTAATTGTAAGTAAGGAGCCATGTCACAGGAAGTGTGAGAACTGAAATTAGTTATGTGTATTGTCTTCTCAGTAAATACCCAAGAGATGCATCCTGTAGTATGAAATGTTACATGTACTTTTACAGGAGGGAAATAAGGAAGGAATGCATTCCAAGTTAAGTGAAATAGGTGTAACCAGTTCTCAACTTCTGCACTGGATAAATTCAGAAATGTCAAGTTTCCTTGGTGGTGGAAGGTGATTTCAGAATTACTACACTTACTGGTGAAGAACTTTACTGCTATGACAACTTTGAGGATTTTGTGTTTCAGGAAGGTCCGAGTCTTGCTTGTGTTGCTGTGGCTGAAAATAAATTTCTGGTCTCATCAGTAATGAGAACAGACTTTGTTCTTGTAGCTGCATGTTCCCTTCATAATACTGCATATATGAGTTATTTTAATTATTTCAGCAGTAGGCACACTTGCAGAAATATGGCAATAATCAAAGCCGCACACATCAAAGTTGGCTTAACAGCAAAATTCACAACCAATAGATAGTTCAGTAAGTGTCGTGTATCTGAATGTACCATTTGCAGAAGTTGAGAAAATGTCTGGAAATTCCCAGTACGTTATCAATACTGTGGCACCTGTCTTTGGGGAAGGTATTACGGTGGCCATTGTCAGTGCTGCTCCAATTAACGTACAAGTCAAGTAAACACATTTTGACTGAATATTTCATCAGATGAGCTATATTGTGAAGATGTAATGTAATAGCAGGCAACCACAACAATAATACTTCTCACTGAAATGCAGCTACTACCACAGTACATTACTGGTATGTACATGCATTTAAAATACAATAGATGTTAGCAGTAAGTTCCTTACTTTGATATTACGCAGAGGATATAGAAACACACGGTAACCTCTGCAATACTCATGCTCAGGACATAGTAACTGATACACTTGCATTGCTGTAGTATTCCTTAATAAACTCTACAGTGAGTAACCGATACACTTGCATTGCTGTAATATTCCTTAATAAAGTGATTAAATAAATCTAGATCATATAAACTATATTAAATATTTCAATAGAAGTAGAAATTTAGTACTTGGTATATAACTCTGGCCTGTTCTGAACTTCTGCAACCCACTGAGAAAGCTGGTTGGGTCTCCTCCGCTGCAGGTCACCATGCCTATGGCTGCATTATCCAGCAGTACTGGGAATACTAATACACAGTAAGTCATCCACTAGCTATGTATAAGCATCTATTTTTTTTTTTTTAAACGGGCTTTCACCCACTGCTTCCATTCTCTCCCTGTATGATGACAGCAGGAGATGAAGGAATATTTTGCTTTTCTCCTTACACCAGCTTGGGTACCCAGCCTGAGCTCCTACAGATGACATTTGTCTCTGCTGGGTTCAAATCAGAATGAAGAGGTGGGTGTGAGCCACACCTGCTGAGGTGTGGCATCACACAGTCAGGCAGCAAACACCCTGCTCTGGTGCCTGCTGAGTGCCAGAAAGAGGGCATATTCACATATTAGCTTTATATGCACCCACTCTGCGCTAGAATACTCCTGTAGAAAGAGTTTGTATGCACGTGCATGAGCCTTTCACAACTCTTCCTTAGCCGTATGAGCATAGCTAAAATGTGTGGATATTTGCATGGTTGCATAGTAATGTGATTCATAGAGCTGTGTCAAACTGCCCCATTTTCATAAGAACTTCGTAATTTGTACAACATTTCTTGAAAATGGTTCAGTGTCACCATTTTGTTGCCACTGGGCACTGGGTTTCTGCAAAGACTGAGGAAAGCTATGAATAAAGCAGATAGTTTAGAAATAGGTACAGTTAGGATCAAAGCAGAAGTAGTATGCTGTTTAGGTCGGTTTTAGTGTGCCATTTCTGAATACTGATAAGGAGGAAAATCTTATTATAGTAGTATGGTTGTACTTGTTACTGGCTTTGCTGTGTAAAAACTGCAGGCTTAATTAATAGTCAGTTATTTGACATCAGTGGAATTGTTTACTGCAGAATGTGGTACCTGGCAATGGAAATGCTCAGTATCAAGATGCATTCAGATTTACTGAATTTTATGTCATAAACCATCAATATATTACTTGTCTTTTTCTTTTCCCTAGCTTACCAACACATTTTCATAGACATTAATTAAGGTTACACATTCTTACATGTAACCCAGGTGAAGAACTTATTTAACACACCACAAATGTAAAGCAAAAAAATACCTCTGCAGAAGTGAAAGGGGAAATTATCACAGCTAGTTTTACTAATGTTCCCTCACTTATTAAAAAATACAGTTAACAATGGTCCAACTCAACAAGGGTAGGGGTGTAGTGATAAGTACAAAACTTTTATTTCTAGTAAAAAGATGTTATAGTGTCAGGGAGCAAGACTCAAGAAAGAGTTTCACTAATGAGGAGACCCATTTCCTTATGAATGCAATTAGAATATATGGAAAATATCTTTCTTGAAGAAAGACCCAAAACAGGCAGAGCAAGTTAAGATGTGGAATCAAGTTGTAGGTGACATATATTCTGTATGGAGAAAGAACTACACTTTGGCACAGTGCAGAAAAAGAGCTAACTATATTGGCATGCCTTGTGAGGAATAAAACTAGGCAGAATGCAGTTGCACATTATAGCATAGGCAGTGGTATTTCCCCCCATCCAAAGATAACACACATTGAGAAGTATCTACTCTTTTTTATTTCTCCAAATCTTTTGGGTTTCTAATACTGTGATGGGAATGTACCCCATTCCTAAGTCAAAGTGCAATTAAAGTTCATGAAGTTAGTATTGTTTCAATCTGTGATCTCAGCCAAAAGTGCTCTTATCAGCACCTGCAGTGTGCCCAGTAATGACTCCTGCTGCAGTTCGTACGGGGTTACATGGATTGGTAACATACCTAAATACAATTGTAGAGTCTTTTTTATAAGACTCGTTGCTCCTACTACTGTTGGAACTGTTTGGGTATCTTTCTTCCACATTGCTCTTGTTTCTGCCTGCAGATCCTGATATTTTATGACTTTGTGTCTCCCTGTACGCAAGACACTGTAGTCACTGGGTGTAGCGATTTCAATTATCAATGCTACTTTTGTCTTCTTTTCTTGGACCACTATATCCAGTTTTCTAGCATCTATCTTTTGAACTTTTGGTAATGGGTGATCCCATCCGATATAAACTTCATCATTTTCTATGATGCTTTGTGGGTCATGTTTCCAGTGTTTTTTAGCCACTTCAGTACCATAATGCTTGCAAAATCCCCAGTGCAACAGTCTTGTCACATTATTATGCCTTTCAGTGTATAGTTCTTCTGCCATTAGTATGTCACAACCAGCAATAAGATGTGCGACTGCTTCCAGTTCGGTTTTACAAAACCTACATTTGTCTGCTTCTCCCACATGTCCAATGGACTTTGTAAACCAGTGTGTACGTAGTCCACTATCTCGGGTTGCCGGTATTAACCTTTCATCTCCTGGTTTGAATTTGCCTCTCCTTAACCATTCCTGTGTTTGTTCCTGATCAACATGAGGTTCTTCCAGAAATTTTGTATACTTGCAACTATAGTTATGCTTTTTCCACATTTCTTGCCTTCTCATCTGGTCCCTTCACCTTATATTCTTTCTTTTGTTTTAATTTTTGGCACATTCAGTTGCTGCCTGATTTTTATCTATTTCTGGTTTGATTTCCATTCCTGCTTGACGCCGATATGCTTCTGCTAAATTAAGCAGATAAGTCATCTTAGATTTAGTCTCCTCATGTTTCAAAATTTTCACTACATTTGGGTCTTATGAGTTCATCAAATGTGCGGAGCCCCACAATTGCAGATCTATACATGTAATCAGTTTCAAGGAGGCCCATCCCTCCTTCGGAACGGGGAATATATAATCTTTGTATACACTGATTTTTATAAATCATTTGGTGAGCATCACGCATCCTTCTTGTTTTCCTATCTAATCTATCCAGTACGTTTTGGGGCCAGTCAGTCACTCCAAAACTGTAAGTTAGGACAGGAAGAGTAAATTGGTTTATAGCTTGGATTTTGTTCGTAGATGTCAGTGTTGTTTTCAGAATTAATTTAAGTCTTCTAAAGTATTCCTTACTAAGTTTTATTCACATTTGTTCATGTATTATTGTTGATCCTTCATCAATTCCCAAATATTTATACACTCCCTCTTGCTCCAGTTCTTTTATATCACATTATTGTCCCAAACTGATGTTTTCCTGATGCTGCAGTTTTCCTGCTTTAAAGGTTGCTTTTGTACACTTATCGAGACCAAATGACATTCTTATATCATCTGAAAAAGTTTTGACTACCTGCAGTTATGCTTTCAGTTCCTCATCTGATGAGCTATACAGTTTTAAATCATCGACAAAGAGAAGATGAGAAATCTTTACACTTTGTTTTCTAGGAGCCAAATTGTAGCCATGGCCTAGACTGTTAAGTAAACAGCTTAATGGGTTAATGGCATGGCAGAATAGCAACGGTGACAAGAGAGTCACCCTGGAATATCCCCCTTTGAATTTTTATCCCTGGGATAATAATCTGTCCTTTACCATAGCTTAATTGCAGAGTGGTCTGCCACTGTTTCATGGTCACTGTAATGTAGTCGGTCAGTGTAGGGTGTATCCTATACATTTTTAAGCACTCTTTTATCCATGAATGTGGGATACTGTCAAATGCTTTTTTATAGTCAATCCATGCCATACTTAAATTCTTCCCCTTTTTTACAGTTCTCTAGTATGGCTTTATTTAACAAATGATCCTTTGTTCCGTATAACTTTATTTTATTACCCTTTTGTTCTACTGCCATAATTGAGTTTTCTTCTAAATGACTATAAACTCTGTCAACATCAATTCCCATGTAAAGTTTATACGTCATCGGAAGGCACGTTATTGGTCTATAATTTTTAAGGTAGCTTGCAGGTTCACTCTTAAGTAGGAGCATTGTTTTTCCTGTTGTTAGCCTGGCTGGTGTCTGTTCGGGGTGTGCATATAAATAGTTCTTACTCATGGCTAAATCTTCGTGCAAAGATGTTCATACGTTTAACCAAAAGGTAGATACTGCATCTGGGCCTGGGGTTTTCCAGTTAGAAGCTTTTCTTAACTTTGTTTCAGTCTCTCTGGCTGTTACTTCATCCCATTTCATATACTGCACATTTAAACAGCTTATTCTTTCTTTTACTGTCCATTTAGCATCTTTGTTATATTCCAAAGGATCTTCATAGATACTTCTCCAAAATGGATCTATTTCCTCTTTTTTTTTGGCAGTCTTTCAATTCCTTTTACCTTGTTTCCCAATTCTCAGTAAAACTTTTTTGGGTCATCAATAAATTGCTTATTTTGTACTTTTCCTTTATATTTATCTGTGCATCATCTAAGTTTTTCCGTCTGTGCTGAAATTTTTAGTTTATTTGCGATAGTGCATGATAGATCCTGGTCTGTTCTAATACTGTGCATTGCTTTTATCACACCTATCTTTCTTAGTATTTTTGTTGATCTGTTCCTCTTCTATAGTCTTCTAACAGTTACACTTCTCGTCTTAATTGCTTTATAGTATTCTGTCTTCGATACTTCCATGATGGTGTTTGATTTCTCCCCTTCCTTTCCCTCACTACCCTGTGTTCTTGTGGTAGAACTTTATCAGTTATTAATTTAGCGGCACAGTAATATATCCTGTTTACTTCTGTGTTGTATCGCATGGATCTCTATGGACAGTCCTAATTACTGCATTCATGTGTTTTGTCAGACTTCTGACTTTTTGGGTTTTATTAACCTTCTGCAGTCTATTTCTCTCATTGATCTTACCATATCTATCCATGTCTATTAAATCAAGCAACTCTTATCTTCCAAACTGAGGGCACATCCCTTGTTTTCCATTTCCTGCGGGCATTCTATAGAAAGTTCTATAACACCTTCCTGTGACACCTTTTCTTCAATTTCATCCTGTGCTGTCCGTTGCTGTTTCATATGGGAACTCACTGGCCTATCGCTCTGCAACATTGACTGCATCAGAGTTTTTCCACAGTTTCCTGTTCCTTTTCTTGCTGTCTAGCTTCAAGTGAATGTTTATACTGGTTTCCTTTGGAAGGCTCTAAAATATCTTGATATAGTACTTGACAAATTGCTTCCTGTTCCACTGCTTTCCCCTTAATTTGGATAGCCATTGCTCTATCCTGTTGTGGTGCTTTCTGTATTTGATTTTCTACACTGAATCCTTTACTTTGCAGGTACTCCATAACCTCAGTTTCTATTTCTTTAACTTCTCCATTACTAATCTCCTTTTCTACTTTTCCGCTTTGTCTTCTTATTGTATTTTATTATTTTATACTCTCTGTTAGGGGATGACTATGACACTGAAGAGGATGGTGCTGGGTTCATTCAAAAAGGTGTCGATACCAGTACCTTGGGAAATCTTCAACATCCATACACAGGTGGCATACTAGGTCAGTCTTTTCCTACCATTGGCAGTTTCAGACCATTTGTACCTTTGTGTTTAAATGTGTACATATAACTGTGAAATGTTTTATTAAGTACTCCATCAGCATCACTGTAGCACACAGCACATAGTAAGCATGATCATCGTAAATGTAATAGTAAATCAGATACTTGTCACAGGTGACAGTCATATAATTATGTATTTTCTGACAGGTATAGCACCAAAAGCACATGTTATGATGCACCACGGCAGGCTGGTGTTGACAGTTTAACAAAAGATTATTGTTTTCAACAACTGGTTTAGCCTCTGATGTCATTCATAGGTGTATACTTGGCTAGCAACCACTGAGACACCCCTATAAGCCTAGCCTAGGTTGGGGGTTGGTATAATAGTTAAGTTGTTTCCCTAGCAGACAGCAAGGTACAGGATTTGATTCTCACCTTTGAAAGGGAAATTTGTTAGGCTTAAAATGGCTCACCAGGGCAGTTAGCCTAGTACTTTCCCATGAAGTTACATATCTAAATGTATCCTACAAGTTATTGTGCAGTAGAGATTATTTTAAAGGGTGTTTGTTAGTTGGGGCATGATTTGACTGCCACCTCTGTTCATCAGAGACATAGGTGTCAGAGCAGGGGTGAATTTCTGATTTCCTGTCCACTGGTCCAAGTTGCCCTTGAATAGGTTAGGGAAAGGCTCTCCCTCACATGGATGGGAAGCCTTTTACAGAGAATGGGGATTCTCTGAAATACGTACCTGTCCCTCCAACATGTATTAAAGTCACAGACAAAGTTTAAATCCTCAGATGTAGTAGTTCTGGTGCTGTTCATTTTGTAGATATGCAAAAGGTCCATCAAGGATGACGTATGCCAGGCATAGATTGCCTCTCAGCAGTCAATAAGAAACTGAGTATAGAGATAGGGCTTTGAGGCGATCTGCATAAGATGCTGTGTTTACACACTATATTCTTTTTGTGAGGAACCTCTGTGAGTGTTTCATTTGTTGCATGTGCCTGATCAGGTACTTAACAGAGGGGGCATTATATTCAGTGATGGGAATGATAGCTGAGTACAGTGGCAGGATGACTTCTGAACCTGGATGCCATACTCTTACGTATCAGTTAAGTGACATGGAATGATTTTCGTGCAACCTTAGACGCATTTTAGTCGAAAAGTTAGTGTCTACACTCGTCCCCAAATCCCTGACTACTGTCTACTTTTTAGGGGTGTTTTATCAATGAGGTAGTTACCATGGGTGGCTGATTTTCCAAAATGTATTGTTATACATTTCTTGGCATTGCGTTTTAAGCTCTGGCTTTGGCACCAGTCATTTTTCTCTATAGGTTAGACCTTCCTCTAAAATGTTAGTATCCCGGGGGGGGGGGGGGTCTGTGATTGCTCCTAGTTTTCTATTATCAGCAGATGTGGTAAGCCAAAGGCCATTGACATTGGCCTTGACTACTGAAAACCAGATGCCAAAGAGGAGCAGACGCAACACAGGGCCCTGGGGACCAGCCAATTTGTGGAGGTGTTCTTTTTAATTCTAACTGCCTAGGTCCTGTCTGTGAGCCAGCTGGCTATCCAATGAGTTCCATAGGGGTTTATGCACAATTCTGTGATGGTTTACAATTCTCAAGTGTGGTATTGTATCAAATCCCTTACCTAGGTCAAGGTAGGCAGTATGGACCATTTTGCACTCATCCATTGCTTTGGTGACTTTCTCAAAGAGGTCAGTCAGATTCAGTAGGCATGGAGCTGCCTTTGACAAAACCAAACTGGATTGGGTTCAGTGTCTGAAGGTTTCCTGTTTCATTTTGAATCATTTACTTGGTAATTCTTTCCATAGCATGAAACTAGTCAGACTAATGGATCTGTAATTCCTGGGATCCATTGATGGTCCACTCTTGTGCAGAGGGATAACCTTTGCAGTCTTACATTTGTTTAGCACGAAGCTTGTGTAGAGACTATGGTTGAATAGTGACACCAGTGGCCCAGACAGGTCATATTTCAGGCTATTTAGGAGGCATCCTGGGATATTAGTGGGGCCGATTGAAGCTGCATTCTTGGCCATAGAGAGCACATATAAGACCTGCTCCCTTCTGACAGTTCAATGGATTATGTTAGAAGGTATTTCCTGCGTGGCAGCTGGATGTGTAAAGTTGGAGTGGAATTTGTCAGCCAGAAGATGTGATGTATCTCCTGGTTCCATGAATGTGGCTCCATTTACCAGCATTTGGGCACACACTATATTGTGTGCTGCCTTTGAACTTTCTGAAACAGCTAAAAAAAGGCATTATGGTTGTCCTTGGCCTGGGACACTATTTTTACCTAAAAATGTGCTTTGTTCTCTCTTCATTTTAGTGAGCGAGTTTTTATCTTTTTTTGTGTTATACTTCATAATTTTAGTTATGACTTTGTTTCTTTTGTTGTTTTGTTAATTTTGGATTCTATCAGGGTGGTTTGTTTTTTGAGGTGATTTTTGGCTTACTTCTGTTAAGCTCAACAGCCTCTAAACAGTTATTGATATGATTGTACAGAGTTTCTGTTAATAATTCCACATAGGCTGCTGTCATATCTAGGTTTTGAGGGGCTTGAAATTTTGACAGCTTATCACTTAATAAAAGGTAGTTTGCCTTGTGGAGTAGTTTCTGACTGCTTCAGGGTTTACTGGGGTTACAGAATTGATCCTTGTTTCAAAGGAGACTACTTTATGGCATGACCATATTAGAGAAGACACACCACTTGTGTGTGTGTGTGTGTGTGTGTGTGTGTGTGTGTGTGTGTGTGTGTGTGTGTGTGTGTGTGTGTGTGTGTGTGTGTTGGGGTGCAGTGTTCTTCCATATTTATGAGTACCAGGACCAGTAAGCTTTCATGGTCACCTCTACTAGGCATTTGTACTAACTAGTCCAGGATGTTTGTTTACAAAAGTCTAGGAATCTCTACACCTGCAAATTTGGGGTTGTGTAGGATTCCCAGTTTATATAGGGATAATTAAAGTCCCCCTTGAGTGCGGTATTCAGTTGAGTGGTGAGAGCCTCCAGTAGATCTAAGCATGAGCTATGGGCTTCATAGGACACAAACAGTGACCTAAAGCTTGCTAGGATCTGGTATGGGACTTTGTCTATGGTAATGTGGATGTGGAAGAAATCCATTGTGTCATCCTGTTTAACCAACTTAGAGATTCACTTGTTATTACTGTAGCTCAAGACACCACCCCCTTTAGTCCCTGTCTGTGTAGTTGCTGGTGTAAACATGTGGAAGGCACTAAAACTTTGCACTGCTGGGGTACTCTCTGCAGCTTTTAACCATGTCTTGGTAACTGCACAGATGTCCACGTCCTCCAAGCTGAGGAGAGCTTGAAGGGAGTGGAGCTTCTTGTTTAGACTCATAGCATTGAACAGTAATCTTAATAACTTTATATTTCCTTGGGTAGATTTTGCTATGTTGGAAAGTTTGTCAGTTTGGCATTGCCTGCAGAGCTCTGTGGGGGAGAACTATGTTTTGGCTAGTATTTGAATGCCTAGAGGGGAGCGATGCAAACTATCCTTTGCAAAACAAAGTGGCTTATTAACCATGTCCTCCCACACTGACATATATCGTATCCCCCCTAGAATGACATCAAAAGCTAAGCTAATTATTAGTCAGTCATGTTCTGTTCATATTGTGACATCATCCTTGGTGAGAGTAAAATGCTGCTGTATGCTATGCACATACCAGCCTGTAACACACAGTCTTCGAGATCCATAATGTCTCTCTTCATATAGTCTAGGAAGGTATGTCTTGAGTCATTTACACCTACATATGGACTATGACTAAATCATATTGATACCTGTGGTATACTGACTTGAGTACGTACATGCCTAACATAGTGGATCCTAGCACCTGATAAGGGACTTGACCATTATTTTCTTCTTGATCAGCTTGGTGAGTAGGACATCCGTATGTCTTACAATGGAGTTTCTTATGACTAGAGTTATAGGTAATGTATTAGCTTGCCTTATGGTTTTTGTAGTTGAGTGTCCACTGGGTGTGGCTGTATATGTGGTGTTAGGTGTTTTCTGTTGAGTGCTTTCGGATTTGCTGAGGATAATTTTTGCAGGTGCAGTATCTGGGAGGTCTTTGGGATTCAGGAAGATTGCATTTAAGTGCTTCAGCATAAGTAGGTCTGTGAAGGTGCATAGTATGCGTGGTGGGTGTAGCATGTGTTTCTGACACCCAAATTGTTGTTGAGTGTTTTTACATTAAGGTTTTGCTTTTGGAGACATTGTATATATACATGTCTCGCATACTGTATTTGTTTTTGAGGACTAAATGATTGTCAATTGTTACATTATCTCACTATAACCATATTCACCAAACTTTCACCAAACTGACTGCAGAGAAATTGGGAAAGTGCATGTCCATGATGTCAGGTCCTTTACTGGGTGAGCTACAAGGGTGCGTTGCACAAGGTGTTAATAGTGGGACCTAGGCTATATAATACTACATTCAAAAGGGTAGTGCTCCTCAACACTCAAACTAGCTGCTCTCTGCTACTCAGTGAGCAAAGTAGTTGCTCTATACTCACAAAATTGCTGGTACAGTTTCATAGGGTTTAATAGGGAAAATTTGTTTTTTAGTTGTCTGTGTCTATATAGGGCACTACTAACCACCACTGCACGATGGGCAGTGTACACTATATATCTGCCTGGGAGAAGATGGTAGAAAGTCCTAACTGCTTTGCCCCCCCCCCCCCCCCCAAGGCTTTTGTACATTGGCTAAATCCTCATTCACTCCTATAGTGCCTTTTTAAGCAGTGTCAGTCTTCTAAAGATTCCAACATAAAAACAGAATCCATATAACAGAAGCTGATCAACAAAAACTCCAGTCCATAAAAGCATGCCTTACCTGAAAAACTGTTATATATGCATCATATAAACTTTATTCAAGACCAGCAAAAGCACACTAGTGAAGGGTTTTGGTGCCCATCACATGTTCATGTTCTCTGCATTAGACAAAGGCACTATAGGTGGTGCGGTCACTGTATTCTTAAAAAAACATTTCACCTCATGACTTGTTAGATAAGATAAAGACCTGGAACTCCTCCACATCCAACGTGCTTATTAACAAATCCCCTTATCATTTGATAGCTAACTCTAGGACCCTGCCCCTGTGTCCCTTTCAGCTCATACTTTCTACCTAAATAGCCTGGAGTCCCTAACACCATTTTCTTTGAGACTTCAAGTGTCGCTCCATAAACTGGGAGACTTGCATATCCTCAAACATGTATGCCCTGGATTTACCAGTACAAACTCTCTAGACCAGTCAGTCTGCACCCCCAACTAGGGCTGACGAAATCCTAGATTTGGCTCTTACCAATATGTGATAGCTTTGCTCTCCACCGATTACAATTTCCTCCATGTTAAAATCAGACCACAGATCAGTTGCATTCACCACAAGACAGTACATCCAGTACATCAATATTCAAGGATTAAAGTGATGGGCTAAATTCTAAAGTCCCTTCCTTCTTGATGACCTCACTGGTTATGTGGCATCTTTTACTGACAGATTCTATGTACATGTAAGTAGCTGCATTGATGCGTCTGTCCTCCTCAGAAATAACTACAATGCCAAATTCAAAAATAAATTCCTATGGTGAAACCCTAGTATAAACATGCATTATAAAAAAGAAAAACGTATTGTACTCAGAAATAAACATAACTGTCAGGATGCCAAAATCTCAGAAACCATGCTCGGCACTGTGCAGAACTAATACTAAACAATATCACATTCTTGAACCCAGAGGACATTGCCAATCTACTAGAAGAGAAGTTTAGGACAAGCTTTATCTCCCCCCTTCCAGTATTCCCAGATCACATACCTGCTTCTCCGCAGATCAAGTCCTCAAGTTGCTAAGGCCAAGAAAACTACTTCTGTGGGGCTAGACAGCATACTAGGCTGCCTACTTCTTGGACCGCCTAAAGAGACTGTTCAGTATCAGCCTCAAAACAGTTGTGACAGATGAATGGAGGACATCAGTAGTCATTCTGTTACACAAAGGTAGGGCTTCAGCGGACTGTGGTAATTATCGACCCATAAACCTGACTAGTCTCCTTTGAGGATGTGGAATGGATCATTATGATTTTATTCCACCCGTGTTCCTGCTGGACAGTGGCATACGGTGCTGACTTGTTGGAACATGGGCTAAATTCTTGGCTAGACTTGTAAGGTCCTCGGGGCCAATAGCCTAGTAACTTCCTATGATCCTAGTAAGTAAGTAAGGATATAGGTAACCTACAGACTAATGACCTAAACCCCTTTTGGATTTCTTAAGTTGAATTCTTAGAAAATGTTACTGTAGCCATGGATGAGTACAGATTAGTACACACTGCATATGTAGGCCCCGCAATGGTGTTCATTACCAGATCACACCCTGGTGTCTTAAAGTCTCTAAGTTAATGTAAATCCCTATGTAACTTGTTGTTAGCAAATTGGCTCACAAATAGAACCCACGAAATATGGTTTGTGACTCTACCTCCACTAAAAGACCTGACACTAAGTGTACCCCAGGGTTCAGTCGTTAGGTCACTCCTCTTTGGCATTTACTTCTTGGAGGTCAGAGCTAATATTAAGGGCTTGTGACTGACCATGTTTGCAAATGACAGTGAACTTGGTGCCATATTAAACTCCCTCAGAGGACATCATGATCCTCCCAAGAGAGCCAGTCCCAAACAAATAGCTAATTTCAACCGTGGTCCAAAACTAAATGCCAAGAAATGTATACTCGCATCTTTCAACACACCATTAAAAATTGATCTCCACCTGTCCACTTTTTAAAGGAATTAATTTTTCATCACACAGCTTATACTTAAATGTATGGCATCCAGATCCAGGGATATAATCATTCAACTGTACTTGGCACTCACTAGGCCATTCACAGGGTTGCCTGACCTTTTCTAGCACGAGTGATTGGTTGAAAGAGCAGAGGCTAGGACTGGGTAGTAATTCGAGCTTCCAGATTCTTCCATCTTTTCTGGTATTTAAACCCTGTGTCTGCAGGGGGCTGTGATTGTTTTTACCAGGCTATGGAGTGGTAATTCATCCCTGTGACAAAGCAGAAATTCCCGAAGACTTCAAGAGCAGAATAAGTTTTTTCTTACATTTATTTCATTGAATTCCAATTCTTAACACTTATTGTGCTATATAGCCGTTTCACTGCATTTGTGTACTGTTTTAACTGTATTTTTCATTGCTAGATAGTGTTTCATTACTGTAATTGCATTTTTATTGAATTAACTTTAAACTGCTTTTTCATACTGAGTTTTGTTTTCTGTTTGTGAGTGGCTCTATCTGTGCATTTTTGTGAGGTTTCTGTATTCTAGTCAGGTAGCATAGTCTGGATAGAGGCCTGCTGTTATCCAGGCCTGGTTGTTTTGTTTGTTGAGTTTCCTGTGTTTCTAGGGTTGCCAGATTTCTTTGTGGCTAAAACCGGACTAAGGTCACGCCCCTTGCATCACCCATAACTCCGCCCATCCCAACCCCCTCTCCCACACATGTCCCACCCCCTTTGTGACATCACGGTGACATCAGATGATGGGAACACCCACTTTCTGTTCTGGATGCCTGCTTTCAGCTGATTTACTATGCTTTTCTGTAAAAAAAGCATAGTAAATCAGCCAATATAACAAACACTGACAGTCTGTTTCCTTTTGTAAAACAGAATACTGGACTTTGTACAGTGTTTCCTGACTACCAGAGACTTGAATAAATGATTTGTGGATAGTCCAGAAAAAAAACGGATAGGTGGCAACAGGGATGATTTCCAATTTCCCACCTGTTGGTCAAAGTTATGGGAAGCTTGTTCCAGTGCATGGGGATCTCTGAGACACATTTGTGTCTCATCAACATGGCCTATTTATGTCACAAGCAAAATTTAAATCCTTGGATCTACTCATACACAACACAAGGCAAAGCTGTGTCACTTATTTTAAATAAATTACTCTGATCTGAGCTTATGGCAAACTGATCAACCTTTCTTTGTTTATTTGTATTTCTTCACCATTAAATAAGTAAGCAGCTGTTTTATTTACTTCTGCAATGATTACAGATTTTAAAATAAAATGCACAAACACCGATAGCCATTTTCTAAACAAAACAGTCCCACAATGAAAATAGACTTAGCACAAGCACTAAACTTCTCTGCCATTGAAGCTCACATTCATTAAAACAGTATTAAAACCCAGATTCAAATAAAATGCATCTGGCCAGTGGAGAATCCCCCCACAGATGTTAAAGACTTTCCACTGGTATACTTTGAAAATTACAAATAACATCTAACATTTTATATATGCAATTTACTACTTAAACCATTATCAACACTTACATTTTCAGATTTCAAGCTAAAAAAATACAAAATAAAATGTACAAAAATAAAGCATTAAAGCATAGTTTTCAGGCATCTCTATAATGTTTCAAAAATATATATATTTTCAGAGAAAGTGTGTCGGAGGGCAAAATAATCTTGCCTTCAAACAGAATACTTCTCACCTATCTAAATACAACAACTAAAGTTTCTTTGTCACAGACCAGACACACCCACCTCTATCACAGGAAAGCAGTTCCTACACAACAAGTAATTGAAGGTCATGGTGCTTCACTACTTAACCATCTGGCATGTTATCTCTCAAAACATCGCAAAGAAACTGCTGGAATGTTATAGCATAGCAAACAAGAGTATAAACATTTATCCTCCGACAGCTGATAAGAAATGTTTGACTTACCCAAATGGCCTGCCATTTTCTGTGACAGTGGAAAAAAAACTGGATGTTCTGCAGCTATTTTGGATAATTTATGTGTAGTGCATAAACAAAAAAAACATTATATTGTGCAGTTCTGTTGAGCAAGAAACTGCATGCTGGAAGTGTAACAAAGAAATACTACATGTGCCAAGCATCTTAAACATAAATGCCCAGTTATTTACATGGTACAGCTGCTGAACTGCTTTTGAAAGTACTGCCATCAAATGTTGCCTTACATTCTCTTCTCTTTCAGTTGTCTCTCCATATTTTATTCAACATTTTACATTTTAAGCAGAGCAAATGCACACATTTAAAGCACATATGCATATCACAGTCATGTAAGAAGGCTGTTATTGTATGCATCTTTTGTGAGTTCATGACAATATGCTTCAAGAAGAATATAAGTCATAAGGAGTTTCATCTGTGACAAACTGAAAGTATAATCCGATACAGCAGGGTAAATCACATGCTGGAGCAGGCTGCAACCAAGCTTACCAAGAACTGAAACAAAACTGAAAGATTCAGGAGAAACAGAGGTGTTTTCCAATGACGAAAAAATGAGGAGAAAGCACCAGGCCATCATACAGTGTGGCTATTGTTTTTTAAAGAAATAATGATAAATAAAATGTATGTAATCGATCCTGTGTATTAGCTGCCTGTACCCTTACACACACACACACACACACACACACACACACACACACACACACACCCCTACCTCTCATTCATTCATTGTTGTTGTGGTCCGCTGTGAAGTCTAAACTCCAAATGTCTTCTGGAGACAGGAACTCAAATTCCACCACATTTGTCGGAAGATGAAGACGTCATGTAAGCAATTTCAGCTTCTTCTGCATCATCAGTGCGACAAGGCGCAAAGGGTGTTCTTAAAGTAGAACACCCTTAAAATTTTAATTAAATGAAAAGATTTTATTTTTTGTAGACAAGAAAAGGCAGTCGCCGCTTCTAGACAGGGTCCCTTATTTGTGGACAGTCCGAGTCAGGTAATGGCTCTAATTATAGCCACAAAGCACACCAGGATTAAAGGCAATAAGGAGGGGAGAGAGTGTGAGTAAAGATGGCATGGGAGAAATGCTTGAGATCGTGTCAGTGGCACAAAAACCGGACTTCATGTGTCCGGTTTTTAATAAAATTTGTAACCGGACAATTAGTCTGAAAACCGGACAGTCCGGTCAAAAACCGGACACCTGGCAACCCTATGTGTTTCTGGCAGCCATCTTCTGCTGATAGTGTCTTGTCTTCTCTGTTAGTGAGAGTAATGGGTTGCCTGACCTTCAATAGCACGAGTGATTGGTGAAAGAGCAGGGGCTAGCAGGACTGGGTAGTAATTCGAGCTTCTAGATTCTTCTATCTTTTCTGGTATTTAAATCTTGTGTGTGCAGGGGGCTGTGCTTGTTTTTACCCGGCTGTGGAGTGGTGAGTCACCACTGTGACAAAGCAGAAATTCCCGAAGACTCCAAGAGCAGACTAATTTTTTTCTTACATTTATTTCATTGAATTGCACTTCTTAAAGCTAATAACTGTGCTGTACAGGCGATCTACTACATTTTGCACTGCTATACATTTTTTTCTACTGTTTTACTACATTTCTGTACTGTTTTATACTGTTTTAACTGTATTTCTCATTGCTAGGTAGTGTTCCATTACTGTAATTGCATTTTTTTTTAAATAACTGTAAACTGCTTTTTCATACTGAGAGTTGTATTTTCTGTTTGTGAGTAGCTGTAGTATAGTTTCCCACCCTGCCTCCCTGTCGGTGTTTTGTTATACTTGGTGGCTTTGCAGTTGCCTGCCCCTACTGTAAATTTGATCTGGGACACTCCTCCCAATCTAGTGTCATTAGCTCATTCTGCCTAATACAAGGAGAATATTTGAGAAGGCCAACCTACTTAGTTTCTTAACCTTGAATTATATTCTGTTCCTCCTTTCTCCCTTTTCACTTTGTGTATATGTGTGTGTATATATATATATATATATATATATATATATATATATATATATATATGTGTGTGTGTGTATGTGTGTGTGTGTGTGTATATATATATATATATATATATATATATATATATATATATATATATATTTATTTATTTATTTATATTTGTTGACCGGGAGTGTCCGACTGGACGTAGGTCCATTTTCAGCAGAGGCCTGGGGAGAAAAGCTCCACAGTTAAAATAAACATTAGTTACATTGGATTACATAGCGATTAACAATTTACATCAGTAGATAACTAGAATCTTTATCTGTGAAGTACATAACAGTCATTAACAAATGTTACAATAAGAAGTTCCTGCTGTATAATAAGTACTAGGCTTATGAGCATCTGAGCTTGCTATAATCAAGGTAGTTAATGGAGTGGAAAGAAAGGTAGTGGTTGAATGGGGTGGGTGATATTAGAGTGGGAGTTGCAAGGGCATAGCCAGCATGTTTTTAGGTGCACTTTTAGTAAAGTTTTAAAGTGGGTGCATGATGGTACGGAGGTAATTGTGGATGGGAGGGAGTTCCATAATTTGGCTATGGTGCAAGAGAATAGTGCTTCACCAGCAGAGTTATTGGCTTTAGTGATCTGCAAGTGATTTTTGTTGCTGGATCTTAGTGGTCTGGTGGTGCGATAGGGTTGGAGTAGATTCTGGAGGGATGGGACATTTAGTGGATGGTTTACTAGTTTGTGGGCGAGTGAGAGTTGATACCATTGAAGGAGGTGAGGGAGTTCAAGCCAGCCCAGCTCAGCAAGTGAGAGACAGTGGTGACTACGGTAGGATGCCCCTGTGGCGAATTTGCCGATTTTGTTGTAGCAGGTCTCTAGCTTGTTTAGATCGCATTGCCTTAGGTTGGTATATATTGGAGAGGCATACAGTAGGGTGGAGATAAGGTGGGAATTTGCTATTGAAATCTGTGACGCTTTAGTGAGAAGTTGCTTATTTCTGTATAATGCTCCTAGTTTTTTGTGGACTTTTTTATGGTCATGGATATGTGAATGTCAAATTTTAGTTTATTGTCTATTTCCACTCCTAGTAATTTGGTGTGTTCAGTTGGGTATATAGTGGTGTTGTCTTTTGCTGTGATGTTAAAGTGAGAGTTGGTTTGAGTATGTTTGGTGGGTTGGAAGATGGGTAGTTTAGTTTTGTTTGGGTTGAGTATTAATTGGGCATCAGATAACCCAAGTTTCAACAGAGGAAAAAGCTTCCTGTGTGACTTTTTGCAGTTTGGGTAGGGACTGGGCTGAGCAGATGATGGTTGAGTCATCTGCGTATTGTATGAGTGTGCCATGTTTGGTGGCAGAGGTTAGATTATTGGTGAAAACAGAGAAGAGTAGGGGTCCAAGGATAGATCCTTGGGGAACCCCTATGGAGACAGGTAGTTGGGGAGATGTGTCATTCTGCCATACAACGGATTGTTGGCGGTCAGACAGGTAACTCTGAAACCAGTTGGTGACTGATTGTGAAAAGGATAGGTTATTAAGGACAGAGATAAGTTGTTTGTGTGGGACCATGTCAAATGCTTTAGATAGGTCTAGGAAAGTAGCAGAGGAGAGATAGCCATTGTTGTTATGCTGAAGGATAGTGTTAGTAAAGGAGAGTAAGGCAGTGGTGGTGCTATGGTTTGGTCGGAAACCATGCTGAGTATTGGAAAGGAGGTTGTTAGTAAGGAGGTAGTCTGAGACCTGAGAGTGTATGCATCTCTCTAGTATTTTGGAGAGTGGAGAGAGAATAGCTATGGGGCGGTAATTGGTTAGTTCTGTGAAGGGTCCATCTTTGTGGAGAGGAATTATATGTGATGTGATATATATATATATATATATATATATATATATATATATATATATATATATATATATATATATATATATATATAAAGTTCTATGCTTGTTTCCCACCTTTCCTGTAACTAGTCTAGTCCTGATACAGATTTGCTGTATCCAGGATTATTTGTAAGCTTCTGAGCCCCCCAGGTCTTTCTGTGTTGGAGGGAAGCTGCTTAGCTTATCAGTGGGAGTGGTAAGCACTAGGTAGCCTATCTACCGGGTCTATATTAAATATAGTCGAACGCTTAAACGTTCAAATCACTAAAGATCGAACTTTAGTGATCGAACGCTTAAATGTTCGAATATTTTAAAAAATTAAAAAAAAAAACTAAAGGGTGTAAGCAGGGGGGCAAGCCCCCTGCACCCCTCACACCCCCCGCTACTTAAATATACCAACTCCAAGATTGCGCTACAGTGTAGGGAATGGGAAATTTTCCATTTCCGCACTGTAGCTTACTGAAGTGCGATCTCGGAGTTGGTATATTTAAGTACCGGGGAGTGCAGGGGGGCTTAAACACTTTCCATTTCTTTTTATTTTATTTTTTAAATTTTTTAAAATATTCGAACATTTAAACGTTCGATCACTAAAGTTCGATCTATAGTGATTTGAACGTTTAAGCGTTCGAATATTTAATAGAGACCCTATCTACCACAAGAGGAGTGGTTTCTGGCCCTGAAATTGTAGTTTATTGAATGTTTGGGCAGTTTTTCCATCCCGTTCAACTTTCTGTTTTAAAAGCCCGTGTTTGCTTGGGTTTGCACTTGTTTAAGTTCCGCTCCGCAGCGCCGAGCTGAGGTAAACTATTACTGGTGCCAGAAAGTCTGCTCTTCAGTTTTTCCCTTAGATCTTGCTATTTCTTTCTCTCTTGCACTTCAGATAGCCTAATCGGTTTGCACTTCAGCAGGTTTTTCTAACAATTATTGCAGCACACCTAAGAGCCATCAGCAATAGTCATTCTTCACGGAAATAGCTCCAGTACTTAGTAGTACCACCCCCCATGGCATGATTAAAGGGTAGTTCCTTGTGCTTTCTCCTATTAACCTGGCGCACTTGGGAATTCTCAGACAGTGTGGCAACTGCCTCATGTACACAAACAATCCTCTCTTCTTACCTCCAGCACTCAGACTTGTGAGAGATGCACTTATATCACAAAATTGGAAGCTATGCACTCTCCAGCCAAGACCGGATTAGCTGGTCAAGAGTGAGAAGGTCAACACCTGCACCACACCACATGGGACACATAGCCCTCCAGAACACCCACTATCACAGCTCTCACATAAAAACACCACACACCCACCTTCGGTGAGGCACTTAATAGAAATGTACCCAAACAGCAGAGACCTCCAAAATAGAAATGCATTCAACCACCACAACACAGCACAAACCACAGGATACATAGCTCATCTCTACAGTGTGCCCCTCAACCTAAGCCCCTAAGGCTAAATACCTTGCCCAATACACTAATCATAGGTGACTCAATAGTGAGGCACACTGATGTCCCACTCACTAGGTTGAATAAGGAGACGGTAACAGTCAGCTGTCTATCAGGTGCCAGAATCCGACACATAACACACGCACTCAGGTCACTCCACAACAAGTACAAGTATGACTCTGTCATTATCCATGTGGGTGTGAATGTCATTATCCATGTGGGTGTGAATGACCTGAGATGCACCTCCGTAGACTACATAAAAAGAGACATGGTGGAGCTCTCGGATTATGTGGCCCAGGCAGGTATGGCAGTAGAGCAGTATCCTAGCATCACCCAGAATGATACTGCAGTACAAACAAAAAATTATTGACTTCAACAATTGGCTAAGTTTCTGGTGTCATTCTAAGGGGATCCAGTATCTGTCTGCTTGGGATGACATGATTGACAGACCTCGATGCTTTACCAGAGATGGCTTGCATCTGTCACCCCTTGGTTTCTGGGTACCGGCTTAGGCTCTTGCCACCCCTGTAGTGTCTTTTTTAGGTGGTGTTCCAAAGAACAAATTACCACTGTAACAGCTATAAATAAATGCAATCTGAGAGTCATGCTGCTCATCGCTAGAAGTCTAAATCTCAAGATGCACTCGCTCGAAGCAATCCTCAAAATGGAGAACATCGACATTTGCGCTGTAACAGAGACCTGGTTTAAATCGTCAGAAAGCACCCCTACGCTACCAGGCTATTATTCATTCCACACCTTTCGGCCTCAAAACATGGACCGAAGCTCCAAAGGCAGTGGTGTCTCCATATTCATAAAGGATATGCACACCTCCAGACTAGTAGCCCAGCATAATGCATCTGAGATACTTCAGGTACAACTAACATTGGGTAAGACTGCGATCCAGGCCATAGCCTGCTGTAGGTCCCTAGACTCTCACTCCACATTTCTAAGCACCCTGGAATCTCTCAAGGTTCAACCCAACACTCTCGTACTAGGAGATGTCAACTACCCCTCCATCAACTGGGAAAACTACTTAAGCACCAATTCGCTGGCCCAACGCTTCTTGGAATTCATCAATTCCAGTGCCCTGGACCAGCTCATTCTGACCCCCACTAGAGGAAGCAACATCCTTGTCCTGGTTATAACTAACATGGATGACTGTTGCTCTACACCAATAGTCAGTCCCTCCCTGGTCAGATTTGACCATAAACTAATCACCATGGAAATCCACACCTCCCCCCCCCTGCAAAGGTAACCACCTTCAAAAACTTCTCCAAAGCTGACTTTGAACTCCAAAAAACAGAGGTGGCTAACTTCATGGCACCCATGCCAATGGAAAATAGCTGCATGACTGCCGAATCATACACCCAATGCACTGTACGAACATGTACATAAATGCATGGAACTAGCCATACTCGACAGAACCAAGATGCTCTCCTCCAAAAAAAAGAAAGCCAATCTGAAGGTCCCCTGCCATTAATAAACTCTACAACAGAAGGAAGAAACTGTGAAGTCCCAAGACTGGAAAAACTCCCTTATTAGCCTCAACAAAAGTTTAGATCCCTCATCAAAACCTCTAAAGCTAGCTATGAAGGTAGAATTGCAGCAGACACTAAAAACAATCACAAAGCCTTTTATAGCTATATCAAGAACCTCCACGGCAATACCCAGATTTGCTCTGAGTTACTGCACAGTGGTACCTCCCATACTGAGCCAACAGATATTGCCAGCATACTGGTCGACAGATTCATTACCAGCTTTACCCCTCTCTCCCCCCAAAGGACCAATCACAATACCGGAAGAATGCCAGGCAGCCAGCATTACTGCAGCCCAGGTTAAAGCTGCATTGCCCAAGGCCAAGAATACAACTTCCATGGGACCCGATAATATCCCTAGCTGTGTTCTACATGAACTACAAAGCGAATTGGCACCACATCTGTGTGCCCTGTTCAGTCACAGCTTCACCTCAGGCTTTGTCCTTACCGAATGGCACACTGCTACAGTCATCCCTCTCCATAAAGGGGGAGCGACTACAGACCCTGGGGATTATCTCCCCATTAGCCTAATGAGTCTGATATGTAAAGCTATGGAGTGCATCATCATGGACCTGATTAACAAAAATATAGGAAATCTCCAAATTCTGGACCCCACGCAGTTTGGCTTTGTGAAAGGGAGATCATGCCTACTCCAACCTGGTTGACTTCTTTGAGTCAGTCACCAGGGCTGTGGATGAAGGTAAGGCAGTGCATACAGCCTACCTCAATCTGACCAAGGCCTTTGATACCATTCTTCACTCAGGAATTATTGATAAACTCACCAAACTAGGCATCAACCCCTGTGTAAAACAGATGAACTTGTAAATACAACAAGCCGGCCAAGCCATGAACACACAGGTACAAACTCAGTTAGTTCAGTAAAAGTCAAACTCGGTTTATTCAATAAAAGTTAAGTGCTTTTCGTTGCTGCTATTACGGCAACTTCTTCAGACAATGAACACCAAATACAAATGGGTTAAATAATGTAAAAACATGTGCTCGATGCTCAAGTGAGATCAAGTCTCTCTTTACAATATGTTGTGTACATATTACCTGGCTAAACTTTTAAGTTTAAGGAGGCATGCAGTATTGCATGCTTCATTTAGTCCTGGTGGTGAAAAAGCATTAAGCCTAATCTGCCAGGCTAACTCACATTCTTCCAATAACCAGTTCACTGGACCACCCCTAATGTTGGTTTGAATGCGGTCAATTATTGTAAACTTAAAATTGTGGTTTACATTAGTCATGGTGTGTCTAGCTAAAGGATTCTCTAATTTCTGTCTATCAATAGCATAAGTGTGTTCGTATACTCTGTCTTCAGGATAACCACGTTGAGAAAACAAATTGCCCAAGAACAAACATTCAGCTTCAACGTCTGTATCCAGGGAAACCATTCTGGCTGCCCTGATCAATTGACCCTTCACAATAGATCGTTTTTGGTGGAAAGTATGGCTACTCGAAAAGTGGAGGAAGGAGTTAGAATATGTCTTCTTCCTATGTATTTTAGAGACATATCTACAGTTGTATATGTCCTTAAACAGTTTACAATCTAAGTAGTCTATCTCACTTGCACTGAAGTTAAAAGTACATTTCAGAAAGTCAGTAGTAGAATTCAAGAAATTGACAAATAGTTGGGCCTCTGGTAAGTTATCTTGGAAGATGACAAAAATGTCGTCTAAAAAACGCGTGTAAAATAAAAGGCTCTCCCTGTGGTCGGTGTTGTTAAAGACAAAAGTCTTTTCCCAGTATGCCATGACAAAATTGGCAAAACTTGCGCCACAGGGTGAGCCCATTACTACTTCTTGTTTTTGTAGATAGTGTCGTCGTTGTTTTCTCAACGTGGTTATCCAGAAGATTTGATTAAATCTTTAACTAGAGAAGTTAATTATAAGAGAGAAATGGGCCTTATAGAACCATTATTAAACAATAAATTTATTCTAGGTAACATACACTACACTGTGAATTTTGTTGAACCTACAGACATCAGGGGTCACCAATCCCTTGGATATTCACAAATACCTTGTGCAGCCCAAGACTTTAGAATGAGCTTTATTACTACATTTAATAACAACAGTGAATCTATTAGAGTTATTTTATACAAAAATTGGGAACTCATTACCTTGGATAAATCCCTGGTTTTGGACTCGATCCAAGGCCCCAAAATTGTTTTCAAGAAGGGGGCCAACCTTAAAAACATAGTTGAAAAGAACAAGAGTTTTTCTTTCAGCAAAGCAGTAGGCATGACGATTTGTGGTTGTTGCAGCATGTGTAAATATATCGAGATAGGTGAAACTTTTGTCATTAACAAGAGGAAGTATTTCCTAAAAGAAAAATTTCACTGTAACTCATTCGTGGTCTATCTAGCTAAGTGTAGTTCATGTCCAGCATTTTATGTGGGGAAAACCGAACGGAGACTCCGAGACAGAGTATACGAATACACTTATGCTATTGATAGACAGAAATTAGAGAATCCTTTAGCTAGACACACCATGACTAATGTAAACCACAATTTTAAGTTTACAATAATTGACCACATTCAAACCAACATTAGGGGTGGTCCAGTGAACTGGTTATTGGAAGAATGTGAGTTAGCCTGGCAGATTAGGCTTAATGCTTTTTCACCACCAGGACTAAATGAAGCATGCAATATTGCATGCCTCCTTAAACTTAAAAGTTTAGCCAGGTAATATGTACACAACATATTGTAAAGAGAGACTTGATCTCACTTGAGCGTCGAGCACATATTTTTAGTCAGTGTACAACATAATAATTTTTATACACGTCCTTGGCAGTGAGATTAATTATTTAGTAAGGAACTATGATAACAGCACACAATTTGTGATAGTTATCATCAGCATAGAGTATTGAAGCAAATTCAACAAGCTTTAGTCTCACTGATCAACAACAATAACTCTGATATAATGAGTTTCACGTCAGTTTAGCATTTTGCCCTTCGAGCAAAGTTAAATCACTAGAACATGGGTGCCAGCCTATGTTGCCTAGCAGTATTAATCACAATATTTAAGGGCAGAGAGTGATTAGTAACTTTTACTATGTGCATTCAGAAGTGCATTTAAATACGTTTGAACATCTACAGAATTAATTGTTGTTCAGAAAACTAAATCTTGTCACATAGTTTATTTGGTGTTAGGGTATTAGTAAAGTAACAAAATTTGTTTAGCATATTTTTAAGAGATAAGTATTCATGTGTAGTTAGATCGTTGGTAATTTTTTATGAGATGGTTTTTTAATACTGTGGATTTTTTAACACAGCTGATTTTATAAGGCAGTTGAAGTTTCAATATTTATGAGCTTTACGTATAGTTCAGCTGACAGTTCTCTGCCGATCACATAATTTTAACATTATTTAACCCATTTGTATTTGGTGTTCATTGTCTGAAGAAGTTGCCGTAATAGCGGCAACGAAAAGCGCTTAACTTTTATTGAATAAACCGAGTTTGACTTTTACTGAACTAACTGAGTTTGTACCTGTGTGTTCATGGCTTGGCCGGCTTGTTGTATTTACGAGTTCGTCTGTTTTATACCCCAGTGTGTTTTGTGTTATGGCATCTGGTGTCATGAATCAACCCCTATATCACAAGGTGAGTTGCAAATTGGCTCACAGATGGAACACACAGTGTGAAAGTAGCGAACTCCAAGTCAGACTGCCGACCATTCATGAGTGGAGTCCCACAGGGATCGGTCCTGAATCCTCTCCTGTTCGGCATCTATTTCTCAGAAGTCCAGGCCAACACAAAGGGACTCTGGCTGACCAGGTTTCCAGACGGCTGCAAGCTGGGAGCCATTATTAACTCCCCAAGTGATGTAGACATCCTACAGAAAGGCCTAACTGAGACCAATGACTGGTGTAGAAACCATGGCCTTAAGCTTAACGCCAAAAAATGCGTTGTCCATCCCCTTTGGTAAAAACTCAGTTCCCACTACCACATCGATGGGAGCCCACTGAACACTGAAGGCATTATAAGAGATCTTGGGATGCAGGTTGACAGCAACCTCTCTTTCAACCACCACATTGCCACTGTGCTCAGAAAGTCCTTCTGTGTGGCACATCTAATTATCAATGGTTTTGCATCCAGGAAGAAAGAGGTCATCGTCTCTCTCTACTCTTCCCTCATTAGACCAATCATCGAGTATATTGCCTCATTTGGCGTGTACCTCACTAGACACCTGCAACAGCTGGAGAGGCCACCGAAGTACCTCATGAAGAGGATCCTAGGCATTAAATACATGTCCTATAGGGACAGACTCAAAAAAACTCCACCTATTCTCTGTCTCATATCGCCTACTTAGAGGCAATCTCTGCTTGACTTACAAAGCCATGTCTGACCCAGCTCTGTTAGAAATGCTGCATCTAAAGAAATCCCAATCTCTCCACACCACATGCTCCAGAGACCTCAACCTTATTACCGCAATTAACAGAACATGCTGGAATGTCAGGTTCCTCACCCAGAGACTGGCCATGCTCTGGAATAGACTTCCCATACATGTCAAGCAGAGCATTTCACTGTCCCTCTTCAAGAGAAATCTTGATGAGTGGATGGGTAACAGAAAGTTCATAAAAACAAAAAATGAGCTTGAGAACACCATCCCAATGAAGAACACTGGTTTAATGTATATGTTAGCAAAAAAACGCTTTCTGAGAGCTCAGTGTCTCTCCTTCATCAGACAAAAAATACTAACAGCTTCCCAGTACATTTATATAATATTGTTAATTATGCAATCAACTTTAATTAAATTGAAACAGCAATTGTTAAAATTAAGAATTAATATTAAAATTTAAACACTGGTGAATAAGAATTCTAAAAAATCTTTGCTCCAAAACAAGCCATTCCTTATTACCTTAGTTTAAACATGTTGTTAATAAATACAAAAAACATAAACCAAGTTTTATCAAGTTTACATACTGAAAATTTAAAACTATGCATTAACATGCTACCCTTACATAAAACCAATAAATTTAAAAAACTCAAACCTTTCAACTAAAAAACATGTATTGATTTACAATTCTTATTATGAATAACTTATTGTACTATACAAATATATAAACCAGAATGTTATTTCATTAAACAATCATTCTACCTTTTCATAGATAGGTATTTTAGAATACAACTAATAGAAACATGGTCATTCAGACCAGGGTACATGTAGGCACCAGTATGAATTTGCCAAGCCAGTTCATTCATTTCTAACTGGATCTGCCATGGACCACCCCTAATATCCAGTTATTTTCCTAAGGATAGTAAATTTGAAAAAAATGGTCAGGAAGTTCTCTCACATGCCTTGCAAGAGCATTATTTAAGTCTTGTCTATTTATAGCATATATGTGTTCATATATGCGCTGCTTTAACTTCCTTTCAGTTTTACCTATGTAAAAAGCAGCGCATTTCTGACACAAAGCTAAATAAACCACGCTGTTGGACTCGCAGTTAAATTTCCCCACTATGTTAAACACTTCGTTCCTAAATTTAAACTTTGACTGCCTTAAAATTGAACTTGAAGTGCTTGAAAATAACATAAAGGACGACGGAGAATTTTTAAGGTATAAATACGAGTACCCTCGTATTTTTTCTAGTATAGAAGCTACTATGGTTAAGTTAACCAACAGCAAGAAGAAAAAGATTAACAGGGACATTCACGAATATGGGGCCAATAAAGCTTAACCTCGCCCCCCCATTAATTTTTAATAGATCACAAGGTACTGTTCTTAATGGGAACATTAATGTTGAATCACCGGATGTGGCGCACGACCAGTACAACGTGGTGTTGGATAACCAGGACGAAGAGGCTATGCCTCTCCGTCGCAGCGAAAGGTTACTTAGCAACACCAATAAAAATGTGAACAGAAATGGTAATAATGTTGCTAACAACAATAATTTGCCCCCTCAAGCGTCTAGGGAACTCGATAGCCCAAATCATAATAGCCAGCAGGGTTTTCCCAGGAACAAGAAAGCCTGACAAACCAATGGACAGGGGAAGAACAATCAGAGCAACTACAGGAATCGGACAAGTCATTTTATTGATCCACTGATTTTAGTAGACTCTAAGGGTGATTTTAAAATATACAATTATACATCCTTTAACATTGATTCTGACCTGATTGAGTTCTTTTACAGGGGCTTGTCCTTTGTGCCCGATTCACATTTTAACTTAGTTCGAACAATTATTGATCTTAAGTTATTTGTAAGAAAGTTGAACTTAAAAATGTTAATGGGTGATGGATGTGTTACAGCTGGTTCACTTAGAGTATCCAGCATTTACAACCCTCCCCTGCATGAAACTTTACATCTTTTTGAGAAAATGTGTGAGCATGAATTAAGTGCTCTTAAAGCTAATAAGCCTTTTCTTCATAAGCAAGCTGTCAATATCACTAAACATCAGCGTGAATTTTTAGTTATGCTGAAAAATTGTAATATTAGAGTTATGAAGCCGGACAAGGGGGGTGGTCTTGTGTTTATGGACCATTTTTTATATGTTCAGAAAATGTTGACTCTCCTAAACACTGATTTTTATCATGTTGTGAGTATTAATGAAGTTAACATCGCTTATGTTAAGATTAAGGGCATCATTGAAGACTTATTTCTCGAAAGAGTGATTGACCTTGATTTGTACCATTATCTGAATGTTTTAGCTCCCAAGTTACCGGTTTTGTTCGGGATTCCTAAAACTCATAAATGTTTATCCAACCCTCCCTTCCGTCCGATTGTGGACGGTCGTGGCTCCATTACTTATACATGCGTCAAATTTATTGACAGCGTTTTAAGGCCCTTAATTAACCAAGAACCCCAGATCTGTAAAGATTCTTGGAGTTTTCTCTATGACATAAGTAAAATTCCTTTTGATGAAGGTTTTTGGTTTTTAACCATTGACATCAAAGATCTGTATACAGTCATACCACAGGATCAATGGGTTCGTGAATTCATACTTGATAAAAAGATCGAAGACAATATTGTTTACTTGGTTGAGACTCTATTAGAAATTGTCTTAAATAACAACTTCATGTGGTTTGATGGAAAAATTTTCCTACAAAAATCTGGGGTGGCAATGGGATCGCCCTGTGGTGGCAGTTTTGCCAATTGTGTCTTGGCGTATTGGGAAAAGACATTCTTGTTCCCTAATGCTTGTTTTATTGAAAGTGTTGCCTGGTACACTAGGTACCAGGATGACATGTTTCTTATTTGGAAAGCACCACCTTCTGAAGTCCCTGCTATTCTAAGAAATATCTCTAGTATGACTACTTTTTTGGAATTTACACACAATTTGCAGGAAACTAGTATCAACTACTTGGACATTCTTGTTATTAAAGATAAGATGAATATGAGATATAAGAGTGTCATTTACAGAAAGCCCACATACTCCAACGCCTTCCTTCACTTCACTAGCTGTCATCCCCTTTACCAGAAGAAAGCAGTGGTGAAGGGGCAGATAGTGAGGGCGGCTAGGATGGTGTCAGATTTTGATGACTTTCTGTTCGAATGCGAACATTTATCTCAAATGTTTGTGAATAGAGGGTATCCTCCCTCTTTACTTTTAGACATTAGAACAGAAGTAACATATAAAAGGAATTCTGGTTTTTATAGACCAATTCTGTTGAATGTTAACATTTTTCCTGAGACTGACCCTATTAGAGATTCCTGTTTCCATGATAACCGTAATTGTATGGGTTCGTTTGGAACCAGATTTCTTTGTACATTTACCGTGGACCACCACGAGATTAGGAAGTTGCTCAACAAGAACTGGGCTTTGATAACGGATGACAACCATTTATGTAATAAATTGGGTGACGCCCCAAAAATCACATTTAGAAGAGGGTGTAGCTTAAAAACCATGCTTGAGGCTAAACACCATTCCTCTAACCGTTATGTTTTTGGTATGACTAAATGTGGGGCATGCAAGCAATGTAAGCATGTATGTACTGACCCAAAGATTAAAATTAGGAACGAAGTGTTTAACATAGTGGGGAAATTTAACTGTGAGTTCAACAGCGTGGTTTATTTAGCTTTGTGTCAGAAATGCGCTGCTTTTTACATAGGTAAAACTGAAAGGAAGTTAAAGCAGCGCATATATGAACACATATATGCTATACATAGACAAGACTTAAATAATGCTCTTGCAAGGCATGTGAGAGAATTTCCTGACCATTTTTTCAAATTTACTATCCTTAGGAAAATAACTGTGGATATTAGGGGTGGTCCATGGCAGATCCAGTTAGAAATGAATGAACTGGCTTGGCAAATTCGTACTGGTGCCTGCATGTACCCTGGTCTGAATGACCATGTTTCTATTAGTTGTATTCTAAAGTACCTATCTATGAAAAGGTAGAATGATTGTTTAATGAAATAACATTCTGGTTTATATATTTGTATAGTACAATAAGTTATTTATAATAAGATTTGTAAATCAATGCATGTTTTTTAGTTGAAAGGTTTGAGTTTTTTAAATTTATTGGTTTTATGTAAGGGTAGCATGTTAATGCATAGTTTTACATTTTCAGTATGTAAACTTGATAAAACTTGGTTTATGTTTTTTGTATTTATTAACAACATGTTTAAACTAAGGTAATAAGGAATGGCTTGTTTTGGAGCAAAGATTTTTTAGAATTCTTATTCACCAGTATTTCAATTTTAATATTAATTCTTAATTTTAACAATTGCTGTTTCAATTTAATTAAAGTTGATTGCATAATTAACAATATTATATAAATGTACTGGGAAGCTGTTAGTATTTTTTGTCTGATGAAGGAGAGACACTGAGCTCTCCGAAAGCGTTTTTTGCTAACATATACATTAAACCAGTGTTCTTCATTGGGATCGTGTTCTCAAGCTCATTTTTTGTTTTTTACAAAGTTTGTTCAGTGTTTCTTGCTTAGTTTTTAACAGAAAGTTCACCCTGGGGATCACTCCAGTGGCTCTACTTGATAGAGGCACTGGGAACTAATGTCGGGGTGGCATGATGCCAGGGCACTTATATGGGCTAGGCTTGTAAAGGCTTCAGGGCCATTAGCCTAGTACACACCTATGAACCTATTTAGAGAGCATAATGCCTCTGTTGGTGTGTGGTTGTCCAAACACTTTTCACAACTGGAACAACTACAGTGCTTCCTCACTAAGAAAATCAAGAGTCTAAGTGAGAAAAACTATGCAGACTGTCTCTGTCTTGTCCCTCTTTTCAGTATCATACATGGTACTGAGAGGCAACCTCTGCCTCGCATATAGACCCTCAACAGACCCTATCTTTTCAGACCTGTTACATATTCACAAGTCCAATGGTAGCATAAAAACTTGCTCAAGGGATCCCAATCTCTTTTGCAACATAAATAGAACATGTTGGAGTGAATAGGCATGTATCACAGAGAATTCAGCTTTTGTGCAACTGTCTTCTACTCCACATAAAGCAGACTACTTCTACTCCATCCCAACATAATTTGGAAAAATGGATGGGTAACAATAAATTCAACCCCCTGGTTTAGCACCTTTGTCCTTGGCAGCATGTAAATGTCCCAATATGTCCTTGTTCAGCGTTTTTCAGTTGTTTTTATCCAAAATATAATGGCCAAAAACTGCAATGGGAAAGTAAGGTTAAGATTCTTAAGATCCTCACCTATCAATACCCTAATAAGTAATTATGACCCTATGAAAGGCTGTTGAAGAAGCTGACATTACTATCAGTCATGACACAGCCTCAGGAAAGTAGCACTGTCAGAAAGAACACAGTCTCGGGAAAGTAGCACTGTCAGAAAGTGTACTGGTAGGGCCCCATCCCTAAACAGGTGGATAACTCTGTAGTCTGTGACACAGGCTTTCACACAACTGTGCCCAGCGAGTAAATGACAGTATCGCTAGCTGAACCTCTAGAGGAAGATACAACCGTATCTGAGGTTCTGAGGATATCCTTCCATTTCACTGTCATGTATTCATAGCATTAGGGATCCCCTGCCTAGGGCAGCCTGATATCCGGCCAGTATACCAAAGCCTTAGATTGCTTTAAGGTACGCTATACATCACATGTATGCTTCTCATGTATTGTAGGGCATAAACGTGACATCTGGACATACCATCTATAGAACTTCTATGCCACCAGTCCGAACACCATCTCTTGATTGTCGGTTTGAGTGCCTGCATTCCATTGCTGGTTTCATCAAGCCGTTATAGATAAGTGCTGCATGGGAGTTTCCTTTTTTACTTTACTTTTTGTTGCTTGTGGGGTTTCATGTTTTCCATGAAGGGTAATTGCCAGTGTGGGAGACAGGTTCCCTATAAAGACCGGCACAAATAGTGTATATTTTGCCTTGGCGCCTCACACGACCATATGTCCTGTTCCATCTGTCAGGCTTTTGTACCTAAAACTTTGCATAGTAGACTTTCTTTTTTGGTGCTGTATCTTGACAATCAGCAATTTAAACGTCTCGCGAAAGATAAGATGGAGAGAACTTCCCACCATGAGGGACAGCTGTCTGGAAGGAAGAAGACCAAGAAGCCTAGGCCGGAATCTTCCACTGTTCAGTCTTTACCAGACATTTCTCCCAAGGTAAGTGAATGCCCAGAGGTTTACCTGGCTTTGTTGTCGAATTTGTATGCCACGACTAGGTTGGAGGCCAGAGGGGCTCCGACTTTATGCATGACCAAGGAGGCTTTGCAGACGTCCGTTTTGGACGTTCAGGGGGAACCATGGTTAATCATTTCAGAGGGGCCTAGGGGTGTTTCTCAAATTATATTCAGAGAAGTCATCCCTACTACTACTATTAAATGCCATCCTGGTTCAGAGTCTTCCAAGTTTAAGGCAGGTGTCCCATTAAAGAAAAAAGAAAACTAAACATGTATCTCCTGCCCCTAAGGATCCACAGAATGAGTGGCAGGCCTTCACTCAGGGTTTGTTTACTGCTTTGATGGCATTGAAACCTCCTCAGGGTGTGTTGGTTCCAGCTACCTCTTGGTCCTCGACTCCCCTTAAAAGGCCCAGGGAATAGGATTCCTCTGAGGAGGAATTGGATTTTGATAAGGAATCCCTTGCTTGCTCTCCTCAAATTCCTTCTCCTTTGGATTATGGGTCAGAGGAAGAGGAATCTACCAGTCTTGATACTCCATTTGAAGAGATTTCTTTTGGGGGGGGGGGCAGTCTCCAGGATGATGGAGTTCTTTAAATGGGATTGTGCTCAGGTCTATGAGATTCATAAGAGGAACTATGAGTTGTTGCAGATGGAATCTCCTAAACCTTTAGCTGATCCTCCTATTTTGGCTGCTTTGTTGGATGCGTTTTCTAATGCCACTAAAGCTGCAGATTCTCCCTGCTCCCAAGAAACCTGATAGGTTTTATGGGGTACCTGAGGACTGTAAATTTTTGTACAGGTGTTCTGCTGCTGACTCCTCACTGGTGTCTGTAGGCTCTGACAAGCCGTCTCAGTTGCTTCCTTCCCCCAAGTTACTGCCCTCTGATAAAAACAGCAGAACCATGGAAAGGCTAGGTAAGGAGGTTTTCACCTCAGCTACCTTGGCTTTTAGGGCTGTTATTTATCAGACCCATATGTCCAGGTACGTGTTGGCTCTCCTGTCTCAGGTTATATCTGATCTTCCATACTCTGAGGGTAAACGTCTGCTCTTTCCGTGTTAGGGAGTTCTCCCTGGTGGCTTGTCATTCCATCAACTGTAGTTATGATGTCGCAGATGCTTCTTCTAAGGCTGCTGCTTTTGGGTCAGTGATGAGGAGGTATTCTTGGCTTCAGCTTCAACTTTTGCCTGATGATGTCAAGGCTAAGTCGATGGATGCACCTCTTGATAATAAACACTTTTTTGGTGAAACTGCTGCTTATTTGTTTAAGTCCCTTCAGAATAAGGGAAAGGCTTTACAGGAACTCGCATGTTTATTTGTTTCCCCTGTTGCTAAATTTCATAGTAACTAATCCAATAAGCCAGCCTTTGTTCCCAGGCAATCTCTCCCTCCTCATAAGGGCAAAAAAGGTGGCAAGTAGACTCCTCCTGCTTATGCTACTCAGACATCTAGGCCTCAGAAGTCTTCCTTTCCAGATAAACCAAGTGCTGTCTGACTATCCTGTTCTTCCCAGCCACTTTCCTGTTTCTCTTCACCTCTCTCTCTCTGTCTCTTCCTGTTCAGGTTACTCAGGATTCCTGGGTTCTGTCCATTATTTGCTAGGCGTATTTTATGGTGTGGAAATCCCTTCCCTTTGTGTGTATTCCTCAGCCCCCTCAGGAGCAGCTCTTTTTTTTTTTTTTTTTTTTTACCAGAGGTGCTTCAGGACCTTTTGACTCGGGGTACTATTCAAGAGGTGCCTGTCTCCCAAAGGGGGAGCGGGTTTTACTCCAAGATGCTCCTGGTACCCAGAAAGGAGGGTACTTGGAAAGCAATTCTAGACCTGTCTCATCTAAACACCTTTCTTAAGCTGCCCACTTTTCAAATGTTGTCCCTTCAGACTTTGTACCCTCTCTTGCTTCCTCAGGCTTATATGGAGTCTCTGGATCTTAAGGATGGTTAATGTCCATATTCCGATCCACCCCCTTTTCAGGAAGTTTTTGTGTTTCTCTGTTGCTTCCTGTCATTTTCAGATGTTCTTCATGTTTCATTGTTGCAGTCATCACATTTGGGTTATCCCTGCCAGGGTGGGTAGCCCTCGGCCGGGCCGAATACCAGAGGCTTAGTATTTCTGCATCGGTTATTGGTGCTTCAGGTCGTCAGTAGTATAAAGTAAGGCAGTTGACGCCATTACATCAGTCTTTCTTGCCATGGAGCCCGAAGCAGAAGCAGTTCGCACGAGTGCCGGTCGGCTGCTACCTAAGCTTCGTCTACCGAATTGAAGCTGAAGTCTTCTAAAGCTAAGTACCCCATTGGGGATTCTTTTTTCTTGCACTAACCGATGTCAGAAAAAGTTAACAGTTGTCTCGCCTGTGGAAAGCAAGTACCACACTGAGACTTTCATTCTTACTGCGTCACTTGTTTAGGGCCAGGCCACGAAGTCCCCCGCTGTCGCTTCTGTACTTTGTTCAATGCCAGAACTATCCATCTTTGGGCCCTTATTGTAACTAGATATTTTCGCTTACAGTCCTCTAATTCCGATATCGCTTCAGTAAGCCATCTCACAGCAGATCTTCTGAAAAAATGTAAAGATAAAGACAGAGACAGACAGCACAGGTCCAAACCTACCAACGACGCTCCCGTTAAGCTAGTCATCAGTTCTCTGGTCCTCAATGAGGAGCTTTCGCAGCCGCTGATGCCCGCTTCTGTGGATTCACAGGTCACTACCGAGAATCTTTCAGAGTCCAGTATGTCGCAAAACTCTACTTCCAACTAAGGATCCTGCGGTCGTCTCTACCTTGGATGGGTCCGGAACCTATGAGCAGGCACCGGCTTCCGAGGAAGTCCTTCGCACTACCGATTCTGGACACAAACCAACATCTTCTTTCGCGACTACCGTTTTTTCAGAAATGACCGAGTTTCTTAGGCCCAGGGTACAAACGACACCCAAGAAACAGACGACCCAGTCTCAGGCACCTGCTTCCTTTCCTCAGTCTCAAATGCTTAAAATGGCTGAAACCTTATCATGCTGATCAGGGGAAGCCAAGATACCCACTCTAAAAGCAAAATAGATCTGTCCCCTGTAGTTTTGTTTGAACAAGGGTCTGATGACTCTGATGCATCTGAATATAAAGACATGCAACCCCTCTCTACTTATGAGGATTCTGATGCAGAGGATTCCATCCCTTCTGCCTCTCCCCCAGAGGATTTTTCCTTTGGGGAAACCCTTCATACATTAAGGGAGCTTTTCCAATGGGAGAGTCAGGACTACCCTCAGTCTAAAAAGAGACTCAGGGAATTCTTAGATCTTCCACAGCATAGACCCTTGGCCATCCCCCCAGTCCTGGATGTTGTGAAGGATGTTTTCCTAGAATCCAGCTTGACTCCTGACACCCTCTCTCCTGCACCCAAACCGGACAGGTACTACAGAATTCCTGACTCACACAAATGTATTTTTAAAAATCCTACTGCTGACCCTTAGGTAATATCTGAAGGGCCTAAAGGGTTTAAAGCAACATCTGCTAAGAATCCCGCCCTCTCAGATAGTGATTCCTGAGCACTAGACAGATGGGGTAAAAAAGTATACACCTCAGCTACTCTTGCCATCAGGGCACTAAATTGTTGGTTCCATATGCTAAAATTTCAGCAACATACCCTGGAACTCCTCAAACAAAAAATGTCTTCTTTTCCTGCTCGTGCAGAATCTAAAGAATTAGCAACTAAAACCAGGAGAAGATATATTGTAAATCAATTTGTTATCCTTCTCAACTAAAACCAGGCAAAGACATATTGTGAATCAATTTGTTATCCTTAACTATAGTGAGCATCATCTGCTCTCTCAGTGCCTTAGTCTACATCTCTCTGCTTTTACTGTGATAGTAAATCTATCACAGGAATCCTAAACTTAGGAATATCTTCTAAAATTTAATATTATATTGTAGAGAACGAATGTATCCTATCTGTTAGTTAATGTGGACGTCAATCTCTTCTATGGAAATTGTATGTCAAAAGTCTGTCCTTAAAACTATGTTTTGTAAAAAAAAATTGTTCTCTTGGAGCTTTTCTCCCCAGGCCTCCACTGAAAATGGACTTGTAATCCAGTTGGACTCTCCCGATCAACAAATGTAAAATAAATAAATAAAATAAAGAGTTAATGCATTCTGCAAGTCAAGTAACTAAACACACTTTGTATTGTGGTTTTGATGCCCTAGAAGCTTCTTGCAGGGGAGCAGTCATCGGATCTGTCATTAGAAGGCATGCATGGCTTAAGAAACAACCCTTGCCAGACCATATCAAATCTAATTTGTTGGATGCCCCCTTGCACAAAGACAGCTTATTTGGCACTAAGGCAGAAGAGGTCTTAAAATAAGGTGGAAGAAAAAGCAAAATCTATGCAGACAGTTAAGGATTTCTTACAGGTCAGCCACCCAGGTTCAGCAGGCATTGTCCCACCAAGCACTGGTGCTTTCCTGCTCCCACTAAACCAGTTCAGTCCAGACCCCAGGGAACCAGACCCCCCAGACAGCAGCCACAGGGAATGCAGAGATCTAAGCAGTGGACTACCTCCACTGCTAAACCAGGGAGTTCTAAGCCACCCTCTTATGGTAAGTACTCACAATGACTCACCTCCCCCTCCCTTTGCCCACCTTCACTTACCCCTAGGAGGAAAACCCTCCATTCACGCAAGCACCTGGGCCACCATTACTAACGACCGCTGGGTTCTCAACATAGTGTCCCAGGGATACAAATTTTCTTTCCACACCCTTCCAATCCCAAAAGGGTTCCCAGATCTACCTCCAAACCAGTGGGCAGAGGCCCAAAAGGAAGTCCTTTCCCTGCTCTCTATCAAGGCAGTAGAGCACATTCCTGCAGAACAGAAAGGCCAAGGTTTCTACTCCAGACTTTTTCTGGTATCCAGAAAAGAGGGCACCTGGCACCCCATCCTCAATCTAAACTTCCTAAACACCTTTCTGGTGATCCCAAAATTCAAAATGCTCACCATCCAGCAGCTGCTACCCATGCTCTCCAAGGATGCTTGGCTAGCCACCATAGATCTAAAAGAGGCCTACCTCCACATTCCTGTCAGGGAATCATGCAGGAAATATCGCTGTTTCATGAGTGGATCTTAGCACTTTCAGTTCTCTGCTCTTCCCTTTGGCTTATCTACTGCTGCCAAAGTTTTCACAAAATGTCTGGCTCCGGCCATTGCCTTTTGCAGACAAAGGAACATCCAGATTTACTCATACTTAGATGACTGCCTAATTCAGGCAGACAGCCAGAAAAAGCTGCTCAAGCACCTGGCCTTTGTAAAGTCCCTACTAACCTCCCTAGGGTACACAATCAATGAAAATAAATCCAAACAGGTGCCCACCCAAAGGATTATATTCATAGGTTGCTACTAAGCTATCGGCCCTAGGGCCTATACAAGCCTAGCCATAACAATTCCCTGGGTATTTCTTCCCACAATATTTATTTCCATGGACCCCTGTCTAGCAGGGTGACTGACATGATCCCCAGGGTGAATTTCCTATCTCCCATCCAATTGTCAAGGTTCCTTTTGAAGAGGGCCAAAGAGGCGCTCTGCTTGACATGTATGGGCAGATAATTCCAGAGTCTGGGAAGTCTCTGGGTCAGGAACCTATCCCTCCAGCATGTTTTGTTCATAGTGATGACAATGTTTAAATCCCTGGAGCGTGTGTCTCTGAGGGATTGGGATTTCTTTAAGTGTAGCATGTCCAACAGCTCTGGGTTTGACATGGCCTTGTATGTTAAGCAGGGATCGCCTCTGAGTAAGTTTTGTTAGACGGTCAGTGTAGGGCTTCTGCTTTAGGCCTGTGATTCTTTTAGTGAGGTATTTCTGTGGCCTTTCCAGTTGTTGCAGATGTCTTGAGAGGTACATACCAAACAGGGCATTGTATTGTATTATGGGTTTAATGAGGGATGAGTACAGTGGGACAATGACCTCCTTTTTTCTGGATGAATAGCCCTTAGTGATGAGGTGTGCCATATAGAAGGATTTCCTGACTGTTGTGGCAATATGGTTATTGAAGGTGAGACCACTGTCCACTTGTGTCCCTAAGTCTCTTATCACACTTGCAGTGTTTAGTGTACTGCCACCTATTTGGTAATTCATGGGTACATGTTTTTTCCCAAAGGGAATAACTACACATTTCTTGGCATTGAGCTTGAGCCCATGGCTCTGGCACCAAGCATCTGTTTCTGTAAGGCCCTTTTGTAGAATATCCATATAATTTGGGGATTCTATAATGGCTCCCAGTTTGCAATCATCTGTGAAGTTTGTTAGCCAGAGTCCCTTAGTGTTGACCTGTACTTCAGAGAAGTAGATGCCAAACAAGAGCGGTCCCAGGACTGAACCCTGAGGTACTCCACTTGATGTTCATCGTGTTTCACTGCTGCAGTCATTACACTTGGGTTATCCTGCCGTCAGGCGGTCCTGCAGTCGGCCAGAGTTCCAAAGTCTTGGTCCGGCGTCGGTTGCTGTCGCTTCTTCCCTGACATCAGTGCGCCAGGGGCATATAAGATGCAGCTGACGCCATTTTCTTCAGTCTTTCTTGCCACGCGGTGCCCAAAGCAAAAGCATTTCGCAAGTGCCGGTCAACCTACTCCTGAGATTTTCGAATTTGAATTTCAGAACCGAAGTCTTCAATAAAGCTAAGTACCCCGTTGGGGAAAATTGTTCTTGCCTGAGTCCGATGTCAGTAAAAGTTAATAATTGCATTTCTTGTGAGAAGCAAATACGGCATAAGGATTTTCATTCTTACTGTATTCCCCGACCACGATGTCACTAGTTGTCAGTTTTGTGCTAGATTTAACAAGCGCACTATTAAACGTCGGTTTGATTTTGCTCGCCATTATTTTGGCCGAAGGTTCAATTATACCATGCTGTCGGAACAACCGACGACCGGAATACACAAAAAACGCAAAGTCAAAGATAGGACAAGCATCCAAGATCCAAAACTGAAGATGAAGCCTCTTCTAGGCCAGTCGCCGGTTCTCACTGAGGCTCTTTCGCAGCCCCTGACACCCGCTGCCTTAGAGCCACAGGCCGCCTCCGACTCCTACGTGGAGATTTCTAGGCCTCTGGAAACTCAAGGTATTGGACCTACGGAAATTAACCCCTCAGATGGGTCCGGAGCCGCTGAGCAGGCATCGGCTTCTGAGGGTCTTTTCAGACCTTCACAGCTTACCATCAAAACAGCAACCAAGTCTAAAACTCCATTAAAGACAAAGAAGCAAGTACAGCATTCACCTGGACAGGCCTCCATGCCTAAAAAACAGATGCTCAAAATGGCCGAAGACCTAATTACTCTGATCAGGGGTTCACATCCCCCTCCTGATAAAAGGCCTAGGCAGGATACAGACTATGGTTCCTCTGACCAGGTTTCCATTTCTTCTGATTCCTCTTCAGACCAGGGATACTCTTTACCCCCCATGGGGATTCTGATGCTGAAGAATCAATCCCTTCAGCCTCTCCTCTTGAGGATTACTCTTTTGGGGAAACTTTGCATACCTTGAGGGAGCATTTCCATTGGGAGAGCCAGGATTATTCAGAATCCAAGAAAAGGCTCAAAAATTTTCTTTTATTGCCTCAGCACAGGCCCCTTGCTATTCCGCCTGTGTTAGATGTTGTGTTCTCTGAATCCAGTTTAACCCCTGATTCTTTGCCCCCAGCACCAGTCAAGCCAGATAGGTACTACAGAGTCCCTGACGCTCACAAATTTCTTTATAAAAACCCTGCTGCTGACCTAGAAACTATTTCCCAGGGTCCCAAAGGGGTAAAGGCTTCCACTGCGAAAAATCCAGTTCCCTCTGACAGGGATTCTAGAGCATTAGATAGATGGGGGAAGAAAGTTTACACTTCTGCAACTTTAGCAGTAAGGGCTTTAAATTGCCAGTTCCACATGCTTAAATACCAACAATATTTAATGTCTCTGTTAAAACAGAAAATGCTTACAAGCTCAGAAGGTCCTGACTATAAGGAAATGCAGGATTTATTGCATGCAGCTGAACAAGTGGGAAAACATACTCTGCAATGTGGTTTTGATTCATTAGAGGCTTCTTGTAGAGCCGCAGTTACAGGATCTGTGATTCGAAGGCATGCTTGGTTAAAAGAACAAAGTTTACCTGATCATGTTAAGGCAAAATTATTGGATGCTCCTTTACAGCATGATATCTTGTTTGATGCTAAGGCAGAAGAGGTATTAAAGAAATAGAGGATAAGGCAAAATCTATGCAAACAGTGAAGGATTTCTTACAGGTACAGCCACCTCGATTTAGCAGAAATTGGCCTTCTAAAAATTGGTCCTTTCCAGTGTCAGACAGACCACAAAAAGGCAGATACAGATGCCCAAGAGGCAGATCTCAGCCCCAAGGCTCTTACAGACCACGACAGTGGGGTGCTTAAACCCCAAATGGAGGAGAAGACAAGTCACAACCTTATAGGAAACAGCCCCAATGACTTCCCCCTTCAAATGCCAAGCACTTACCTTTTGGCAGCTCCCTTAGGGGGAAAACTAGCACTTTTTTCACAAAATTGGCATATAATCACCCAAGACAAATTGGGTTCTGAATATTGTGTCTCAAGGTTACAGGTTCCACTTTCACACTCTACCAAGGCCAAAAGGAATGCCAGACCTGCCACAAAATCAATGGGCAGAGGCACAAAAACAAATTACAGCCCTCATGGACATGAGAGCTATTCAAAAAGTGCCACAACAGGGACAAGGATTTTACTCAAGACTTTTCTTGGTCCCCAGAAAGGACAAAGCCTGGAGACCCATACTGGACCTTTCTACTCTAAATACTTACCTGGATGTTCCGAAATTCAAAATGTTGACACTACAGCAACTTCTTCCCATGCTGGGCAAGAAGGCTTGGCTTGTTACTTTGGACCTCAAAGAGGCATACCTGCATGTCCCAATCAGACAAAATTGCAGAAGATACCTCAGATTCATAGCTGCCACAATGCATTACCAATTCTCTGCACTGCCCTTTGGCTTATCTGCTGCGCCCAGGGTCTTCACAAAATGCCTGGCACCAATAATTGCATTTTGCAGACAAAAAGGAATTTAAATATATCCCTTCTTGGACGACTGTCTTATTCAAGCAGAGAGCAAGGACATTCTTCTAAAGCATCTGGCATTTGTAAAAAGATTGCTAATTTGCCTAGGGTACACAGTAAATGAAAATAAGTCAAAACTAGTGCCCTCACAAGAGATAATATTCCTGGGTGCCAGCTTAAATACAATGGCCCAGATGGCTTATCTCACACCAGAAAAGCAAAGACAACTGACTCAATACTTTCAATTGATGGCAACAAAAACCCAACTCCCTGCAAGAAAAATTCTGCAGGCCTTGGGGTTCATGGCGTCCTGCATACTACTAATACCATATGCCAGACTGCATATGAGGAAATTACAATGGTACCTAAAAAGTGTTTGGACACAACACTGTCACAGTTTGGAAACAGTAATACCACTTATTCCTTGCCTACAACAGGAGTTTCGATGGTGGGCACAGGCATGTCATCACAACAAGGGACAGCCTTTCACTTTACCCACAGCCAGGCAGACACTAACAACAGATGCTTCGGATTACGCCTGGGGAGCACACATGGCAGGAAAATGTATTCAGGGCAAGTGGGCCGCAGACCAAATGCATCTTCACATCAATCAAAAAGAGATGCTAGCTGTACAAAATGCCCTAACAGCTTTCAAGGACCTTCTGCATCCAGGACAACTATCACTAAAGACGGACAACACCACATTTATGTGGTACATAAACAAGCAAGGGGGCACTCATTCCTATCCCCTCTGCAGACAAGCCATGACTTTGTGGAACACAGCACTGACCTATCAAGTTCATCTGCAAGCACAATTCCTGCCAGGAAAGAAAAATACTCTAGCAGATGACTTAAGCAGAAACATCATGGATCATCACGAGTGGAAATTTAATCCACAAGTATTCAGCATGATAACACAAAAATGGGGGTGCCCAGACATAGATCTTTTTGCCTCCCCTCTGAACTGCCAACTACAGAAATTCTGCACAAGGACTTGCCACACACAAGCATGGAAAGTGGATGCTCTCTCGTTCAGCTGGAAAACCCTAAAAGTTTATGCCTTCCCACCGCTGCCTATCCTTTCAAAGGTACTCCTAAAAGCCAGACAAGAAAGGCCAAAAATGATCCTGATTGCCCCAGACTGGCCACGCCAGCACTGGTACCCAATCTTAAAGAACTTGGCTCAAGGCCCAGCATGGATTTTACCTCAAATTCCTCATCTTCTGACTCAACAAAACAATCAGATCCTGCACAGCCAGCTCAAAACCTTAAACCTGGCTGCATGGCAGATTACTTAGCCAAGCAGCCAACACCTCTCTCTAAAGCTGTTACATATGTCATTTTGGAGGCCAGGAGGCCCAGAACCAGGAAATCCTATTCAGAAAAGTGTAAGAGATTCTGCGCCTGGAAACAGGCTCAAAGCTTTGACCCTCTTGTTCCAAATATTCTTCAGATATTACAATACTTAACTGAGATGCTGGACAAAGGCCTATCCTTTTCATCCATTAAGATCCACGCCTCTGCCATCTCAGCTTATTACAACACGGATCCTCCTATTTTCTCTCATCCATTATTAAAACAGTACCTCAGAGGGGCTAAAAACATAAGACCGCCCTGGAGAGCACCAACATCAACCTGGGACCTCAACTTTGTCTTGAAAAAACTAACTTTACCTTCTTTTGAGCCAGCCAGTTCAGCAGAATTAAAATATGTGTCATGGAAAACTGCTCTGCTTCTGGCAATAACCTCAGCACGAAGAGTCTCAGAGTAACAGGCACTAATGGCAGTGGAACCTTTCATCAGGACAGGGTTTCTTTAAGAACAAAACCCTACATTTATGCCAAAGGTGGTATTCAATGTGGCTCTTAACCAAACTATTCACTTGCCAACATTTTATCCAAATCCCCAGAATAAAGGGGAGAGACTTCTGCATTCCTTGGACATACACATACAGTTACACTTCTACTTGGACAAAACAAAAGCTTTCAGGAAAACTGAGCAATTGTTTGTAGCATATGCTGCAGGATCGCAGGGAAAGGCTATTTCAAAGCAGACCATTTCAAAGTGGATAGGACACTGTATCCGTTTCTGCTACACACAGCATGGAAAAACTGTACCTAGCAACATTAGGCCACATTCCACCAGGGCAACAGCCACTTCAACTGCCTACCTTAGAGGAGTACCTACCAAGGATATTTTGGAAGCTGCAACTTGGAGTTCAGTGCACACCTTTACCAAGCATTACCACTTGCCTCTTTACTCTAAATCCAGAGCTGGCTTTGCCACTGCAGTTCTGCAGGGCCTCTTAGCCACCCCGAATCCTTTATAGACCCAGCCACCCAACCTCATCTTTGGGATTCAACCCAAGTGTAATGACTGCAGCAGTGAAACACGATGAACATAGTACAGTTTTGTACCTACCATAAATGTAGATGTTCGAGTGTATTCACTGCTTCAGTCCAGGTTACCCTCCCTCCATCCCCACTATCTTAGCTGGGACTTATCTATACCTTTCTACCCTATACAACCTATGTGGTGTATTTGCTTGTAACTGAGGGTAGTGTTTTTATTTTTTATGTATGTTTTATTAGCAATCCGTATTGCCTACCTATTTGGGGGCACCTGACATCTGGGGCAAGAAAAACTGAAGAAAATGGCATCGGCTGCATCTTAAATATCCCTGGCGCACTGACATCAGGGAAGAAGCGACAGCAACTGACGCCGGACCAAGACTTTGGAACTCTGGCCGACTGCGGGACCACCAGACGGCAGGATAACCCAAGTGTAATGACTGCAGCAGTGAATACACTCGAACATCTACATTTATGGTAGGTACAAAACTGCACTTCACTTGTCTGGAGCTGGATTTGGAGTCGGATACTTTTACATTGTGGGTTCTGTCAGTAAGCCAGTTGGCAACCCATCGAGTGACGTAGGAATTTATGCCCAGCTTAGTAAGTTTATCTATGATTCCAGAGTGGGGGATGGTGTCGAAGGCCTTGGCAAGGTCCAGATAGGCTGTGTGGACCACCTTAACCTTGTCCACGGCTCTGGAGACTGATTTGAAGAAGTCAGTCAGGTTCAGGAGACAAGATCGGCCCTTCCTGAACCCAAACTGCGTGGGGTCCAGTGTTTGAAAGTTGCCAATGTCTTTGTTTACAAGTTCTATGATAATACGTTCCATGGCCTTGTATATCAGGCTCGTCAGACTGATGGAGCGGTATTTTCCGGGATCCAAGGTTGATCCTCCCTTGTGGAGTGGGATAACTTTAGCTTTGCGCCACTCAGTGGGCACGAAGCCTGAGGTGAGGCTATGATTAAACATGACACTTGGGTGAGGTGCCTGTTCATTTTGTAGTTTATGTAGTACACAGCCTGGGATGTCGTCTGGTCCCATGGATGCTGTATTCTTAACTTTGGAGAGTGCGTTTTTTATCTGTGTGGCCATTATTACCGGAATTTGGCAATCTTTCGGTATTGAGAAGGGCCCTTTAGGGGTTGAGAGGGGGTGAAGTTTGCACTGAATCGATCTGCCAGGGTATTGGCAATATTCTTGGGATCAGTATATTTAATGCCATTCTGTTGTAGCTCAGAGCAGATCTGAGCATTGCCATTTAGATTCTTCACATAGCTATAGAATGCCTTGTGGTTGTCTTTGGAATATTTGGCAATTTTATTTTCGTAACTAGTTTTGGAGGATTTTATAAGGCATCTCAGCTTCTTACTGAGACTAGTAAAGGAGTTTTTTTCCATTCTGGGGTTTTCCTCTTTTCTGCAACAGTTTCTTCCTTTTGTTGTAAAGTTTGTTTATGGCAAGGGACCACCAGATTGGCTTCCTTTTTTTTTTTTTTTTTGGAGGAGAGCGTCTTGGTTCTATTGGGAATGACACGATTCATGCATGAGTGGATGTGCTCGTACAGTGCCTTAGTGTAGGATTCAGTTGTCGAACTTTCAGTTCCTGTCTGCATGGGTGTCATGAAGTTTGTTACTTTTGACCTGAGTAGCATGAAGTTAGCTTTGGAGAAGTTTTTTTACAGAGGTTTCCTTACTGGGGGTGGGATGTGGATGTCAAAGGTGATTAGCTTATGGTCAGACCTGACCAACGAGGGGGTGACCATAGGTGTGGAGCATCGATTTCCCATGTTGGTAATGACCAGGTCTAGGATATTGGTACCCCTGATAGGACTAAGGATTAGTTGATCCAGGGCGTTGGAATTTATGAATTCCAAGAACCATTGGGCAAAGGTGTTGGTACACGAGTAGTTTTCCCAGTTAATGGCAGAGTAGTTGAAATCACCCAGTATTAGGGAGTTTGGTTGTATCTTAATATTTTCCAGTATGTTTAGAAAGATGCAAGCCTGGACACAGCTTCCCAGATGGCATTCCTTACACCAGAAAAGCAAATTTTCCTGACAACCTACTTCTCTCAACTAGCCACCAGACCAATGGCGGATCCAGGAATCTGCAAAAGGGGGGGGGGTGCAGTGTGGTCAACTGACTATCATTGGCAGATCCAGAAATTAGCAGATGGGGAGGGTGCAGTCTGGAAAGTACACCAGTAAGGAGCCACTTTTGGGATTTTAAGTATTTTCTTCTGATTTTTTGTTAAGTTTTACTGCTTTGCCGCCTATTTTTTGGCATTTTCCGGCTTGCTAAAGTTTATATCTGTAACAGTAACAGTACTTGGAACACATCTAGAGCATGTTTACTGCATTTCCTGTGTTGCACTTAATTTAAAATTGTTTTTTTTCTTAAAAACTGCATTTTACGTGATTTTGGCCTAGCACTCAAGTGTGGGGTCATTTACTGCACTGTTGTGATTATTTTGCTGCTTGTGTATCTCTGCTACCTTTAAACTACAACAAAAAGAAAAATAAACAAAAAAAATCTTGCTTTTTTTCCCCACTTTCTGAAAGTTAAGAAAGTTCAGTTACAGATTTGCTGTTCTGAACTGTTTGGAAGTTTCTAGAAGGCCAGTGCTTGCTTGGGCTAAAGGGAAGTCTCTGTGTTCACCAGTGGGAGTGGTTAACACTGAACAGCCTGCCTGTCCCTGGAGGAGTGGTTACTACCTAGAAGCTGTAGTTTTATTGGCCATTTTGGGTCAATTCTAAACTCCTTGATCTCTCTCTTAAAACCCTACAACTCTCTTTTTGCATGGTTTTGTGCACTGAGCAGCGTCGGGCAGCGCCGCCTAAACAGGTTTAAACTACTCCAGGCTCCACAAAGTCTGCTCTTCACTTTTTCCCTTAGAACTGTTCAAACTCTCAAAGTAATCACTCTATTCTCTTTCTAAAGCCCTGCACTTGCTCAGCTCTTATAAGGAAACACTAACTAACTAAAGCACTACACCCTCCTTGACTTCTCATAAGTATTAGGCTCCCGATTGGTCCTTCCTGATCAAGTGAAAAATCAGTTCCTTTCCCTAATCTGATCAGTAAAAAAACAGTTCCCTATACTAATCTGGTATGTCCAAGGGTCAGTTTCAAGGTTACTCTCCAGTCCAGCTGGTGAATCTGGGAATTTTGAGGCAATGTTACAATTGCCTTATGTACACAAACAACCCTCTCCTCCTTCCAACAAACTCTAATACATGTGAGAGATGCAGTTGCACAGCCAAACTGGAGGCAGAGCTCTCTCAACCCAAGACTGGCACAGTCAGTCAGGAGGAAAAGGTAACCACCCACACCACAAATCCAATCTCACACAGACCTATTGCATCTGCATACCCAACACATAAACTCACAAAAACATACTCGGAGGCTCTAAATAAAAATCTGCCTAAACAGCAAAGACCTCCTAAGCAGATATCCAAGGAACAGCCACCCCTCAACAATACCCACAAATCACATATCTCACAAAATCAGTGTGCCTCACAGTCACAGCCCTTAAGGCCAAACAACACACCAAGTACACTTGTTATAGGGAACTCTATTGTCCGGCACACTGACGCCCCGCTCACCAGACTGAACAAGGAGAAGGTCACTGTAAGCTGCCTGTCGGGTGCCAGGATCCGCCACATAACGCAAGCACTCAGGTCACTCCAAAGCAAGTACAAGTATGACTCCGTCATTGTCCATGCTGGTGTGAATGACCTGGGACGTACCTCCCTGGACTACATGAAAAGAGACATAGAGGAGCTCTCTGACCATGTAGCCCAGGCTGGTGTGACCCTGACCTTGTGTAGCATCTTGCCCTCACCAAGAATGATGCCACAGTATAAAGACAAAATGATCAGTTTCAACAATTGGCTAAAGTATTGGTGTAATTCAAAGGGGATCCAGTGTCTGTCAGCCTGGGATGACATGCTCGACAAGCCACGTTGCTTCGCGAGGGACGGCTTGCACCTGTCACCCTTAGGCTTTCGTATACTGGCCAAGGCTCTTGCCACCCCCATAGTGCCTTTTTTAGGCAAGGCTCAAAGGACAAACCCACCTCCATAGACAACCCAAGGATAAAAAAACTAAAGGTAAAGCTACTCAATGCCAGAAATCTAAACCACAAGATGCATGCACTTGAGGCTCTCCTCAGTATGGAGAAAATCGATGTCTGTGCAGTAACAGAAACTTGGTTCAAGGCTCCTGAGAGCACCCCAGCACTACCAGGTTATAACTCATACCATGCGTTTCGGCCCCAAAACTCGGACCGAAGCACAAAAGGAGGGGGGGAGTATCTATATTCATCAAAGATACCTACACCTCCAGGTTAGTGGCACTGCACGAAGCATCGGAAACCATCCATGTGCAACTAACAGCGGGCAAAACTGCCTTTCAGTTTGTAGCCTGCTACAGGCCACCCTCCCTATTACAGGAACCCCACTTGGCATTCCTGAGAACACTGGAGAATATGAAGGTCTTTCCAAACACCATGTTATTGGGTGACTTCAACTACCCAAGCATTGACTGGGAAAACTACTCAAGCCCAAACACCCTCGCCCAACGGTTCCTTGAATTTATAAACTCTAACGCAATGGAACAACTGGTCACCACTCCCACAAGAGGGAACAACATATTGGACCTGGTCATCACCAACATGGGGACTCTATGTTCCACACCAGAGGTAAACCCCTCATTGGTAAGATCAGACCATAAACAAATTTCCATGGACATCCATATCCCGTCCCCACCCCCAGCCAAGGAAATCACTGTAAAGAATTTCTCAAAAGCCAACTTTGCACTTCTCAAGACTGAGGTGGAATCCTTCAAAATACAGCCCAATCCACAGAATCCTTTACAAATGCATTCTATGAGCACCTGCAGGAATGCATGGATCGTGCTATCCCAAATAAAACCAAGACTCACTCCTCCAAAAACAGGAGACCGGTCTGGTGGACCCTGGCCATAAATAAGCTGTACAACAGAAGGAGGAAGCTACTACATGACAGAGCAAAATCCCAAAAAGGGAAGGCATCTCTGATCAGTATTAGCAAGAAACTTCGATCCCTCATAAAATCATCAAAGGCCAGCTTCGAAAGAAAAATTGCCCTAGACACTGAAGATAATCACAAAGCCTTCTTTAGTTATGTCAGGAACATGGACAGAAACTCCCAGATATGCTCTGAATTGTTGCATAACGGTACAAAATATACCGAACCTACAGACATAGCCAACATCCTGGCAGACAGATTCAGCTCAAACTTCTCCCCCCTTCCCCCCCCCAAAGGAGAAAATGCCTATCCCAACTGAATGTAACCTCCCTGACATCACAGATGTACAGGTGAAAGCTGCCCTCTCCAAAGCAAAAAAGACAGCATCTATGGGACCGGACGGTGTCCCAGGCTGTCTCTTACACGAGCTCCAAGAAGAACTGAACCCTCACATTAAGTCACTGTTCAAACTTAGCCTTACTACAGGATATGTACCCAAAGAATGGCGTACAGCTACAGTGGTCCCACTCCACAAAGGTGGTGCCACAACGGACCCCGGAAACTATCGCCCCATAAGCCTGACTAGTCTGGTCTGTAAAGCTATGGAGCGTATTATCATGGAACTCATAAACAAAGACATTGGGAGCCTCCAGACACTGGACCCTACCCAATTTGGCTTTGTTAAGGGCAGATCTTGCCTCTTAAACCCAGTTGATTTCTTTGAAACAGTTACCAAAGCCATAGATGAGGGCAAGGTAGTCCACACAGCCTACCTGGACCTCGCAAAAGCCTTCGACACAATACCCCACTCGGGCATCATAAATAAGCTTACCAGCTTAAATATCAACCCGTATATCACAAGATGGGTTGCAAACTGGCTCAGAGATAGAACCCACATGGTTGGAATCGCAGGTACCATGTCCGAATCCAAACCAGTTACAAGTGGCGTCCCACAGGGCTCAGTTCTGGGACCTCTCTTGTTCGATATATACTTCTCTGAGGTTCAGGCTAACATGGGGGGATTATGGCTGACAAAGTTCGCAGATGACTGCAAACTGGGGGCCATAATCGAATCTCCAGCTGACACAAGCATCCTCCAAAAGGGTCTCACAGAGACGGATGCTTGGTGCCAGAGCCACGGCCTCAAGCTAAATGCTAAAAAGTGCATAGTCATCCCCTTTGGGAAAAACGAGGTGCCCACAAATTACCACATAGGTGGTAATCCATTAAGTACAGAAGAAGTAATTAGAGATTTGGGGACCAACCTAGATAGTAATCTCTCCTTTGATAATCACATTGCCAAAGTGGTTAGAAAGACCTTCTATATAGCCCACCTTATCACGAAAGGGTTCACATCTAGATGAAGAGAGGTCATCGTGCTCCTCTACTCGTCACTCATCAGGCCCATAATTGAATACAATGACCCTTTTGGGATGTACCTTACCCGACACCTGCAGCAACTGGAGAGACCCCAAAAGTACACTTTTTAAATGTTTTTCCAGGGGAAAGCCCCCCACACCCCATGATGTGGAGGTGAGGGGCAAAAGAACCCCTATAACGCCCAAACTTATATATACCAACTCCATGATCACTCTAACTCAGACGAGTGAAATTCCCTCAAAAAGGTCATCACTGCTAGTAGAACTCACAGATGGTTATTTCCTGCAGAAAAGAACTCCAGCTGTCAGGAGGATGAACGTCAGGAAACTGAGACTCAAGACTTCAGTTTTTGACCACCTGTAGGCCACTCCGTAATACAAAAAGCTTTCCTCAGCAGAACACAAACATATCTTCTAACATTTCATGGCCAATCATTTTTTATCAACAAACAGCCTCCATACCCATTACCTACCTGAAGTGTCTGGTTTGACCCTTGTAGTATAAAAAAATAACGCATTAATGTATATTTTGTTTTATATAAACAGTAGTGTCTACTTGTCTTCCAGCTTGTTTTACTCAAATACATCTCAGTCCTTCAAAGTTAGAATTTCAACATCAAACACCAGGGGCCAGTCATTTAATCCATGGACAGTCACCATACCTATTTCCTACCCACAGTGTCCTGTTACATTAATCTATTTTTCACATAAACAGTACTGACAGGTTGTACTCCTGCTTGCTATATCCAAATACACTTTATCCTTCAAAGCCGAAATTAAAACAACCAAACAAAAGGGACAATACTTTCATCCACAAACCAACTCCATACCTATATTCTACCTAAAGTATCTACTTCGACTCTGATAGGATTAAAAATAATAACATTTATTATTAATTAATAATCATTAATATATTTTTGTTTCAAAGAAAAAGTAGTCATAGCTTGTCTTCTAGCTTGCTTCACCCAAAGACACATTAGTTTTGCAAATCCAGAATTACAAAAAATAAACATTAGGTCAGTTATTTCATCCACATACAGCCTCAATGCCAAGTGCCTGTCTAGAATAGCTGGTTTAGCCATTCTAGGATAAAAAATAAAAAACAATTATTGTTTTTGCAAAACAAAAATGCAGTAGTGTAATCTCAGCTTGTATTCAAGCTTGTTTACCCAAAACACATTAGTCTTGCAAAGTTAGAATTAAAATAGCAAAGAGTGGGTCAACCATTTCATCCACATACAGCCCCCATACTCACTGTCTGTCCACAGTGTCTGGTTTGACCCTGCCAGATTAAAAAAAAAAAGAAGAATTGTGTTAATGTATTTTGTTCATATAAACAATTGTCACAGTTTTTATTCCATCGTACTTCACACAAGCACACCTTAGTCTTGCAAAGCTAGAATTACAGCTACAAAACAGCAGGGACAATAACTGCAATCAAACAGCCCTCATAACCATAACGTAAAAAAATACATTATTTTACAGACCAGTAATTACAGCTTGTATTCCTGCTTGCTTCACCCAAATACATATTAATCTTGCAAAACCAGAATTGTAACAGCAAATAGCTAGGGTCAGTCATTTCATCAACAGACAGTCCTCATACCCATTAACAACTCATTAATGTGTTATTGTTTCACAGAAGCAGTAATCATAGCTTGTACTCCAGTTTGCTTCACCCTACATTAGTCCTCCAAAGTTAGAATTAGAACAGCAAACAGAAGGGCTGGTCATTTCATCTAAAGAAAGCTCCTAAGTCAACTGTCTACCCACAGTGTCTGGTTTGATCCTGTAGGATAAACAAAAAATATGGTTGCATTAATGTATTTCTGTCTCAATCTGTTTTCCAGCTTGCTTGACCCAAATGCACATTAGTAAAGCAACGTCATCATTACAAGAGCAAGCAACAGGGCCAATTTTTCATCTACAGAGAGCCCCAAAACCCATTGCTATCCACAGTATCTGGATTTACCCTGCCAAGTTAAAGCAACAAATAAATAATGGTAACACTAATGTATTTTTCACATAAACAGTAATTACAACTTGAATTCCGTCTTACTTCATCCAATTACACATTAGTTTGGTAAAGGCATAATTGCAACAGCAAGTATAATCCACAATTTCATCCACAAACATCCCTTATACCTGCTGCCTACCTAAAGCATCTGTTAGGTTAAAAAGTAATAATTATGGCTACATGTGTGTAGTTTTGCTGCACAAAATCAGCAGTCACAGCTTGTATTCCAACTTGCTTCATCCAACTGCACTTTAGTCTTGCAATGCCAACATTATATCAGACTCAAAGGAGGACCAGTGATTTAATCTACAAATAGCCCTAGACCCTTTGCTACCCACTATCTGTTTTGACCTTGCCAGGAATAAAAAAAAATACTTAACCTGCTACTATCTAGAGAAATTCCAGGAGCAACATTTTCTGTGCAAGACAAAAAAAAAAAAAAACACTCATTCAATGTGTGTGCTCCACTTTGTCATAAACATGACTACATCTAGGAACTAGTGGCAGAAAATTAGATCTTAAGTCTTTATCATGGCAATTTATTTGGGTTGGAAGATTGACAATGTACAATCGGTTGGAGTACACATTTAATAGGGAGGGAGTTTTTCCAAGACAAACAGCTATGGAAAAAGTAAACATAGGTGTTGAATTCCTTTGGCAATAGGTGCGACCAAACTTGCAAATAACCGTGAGAATAGTGCTACCGCATTTGTAAGTACAGTAGCCAAAAAACTTACAGAAAGTGGGACTTCAAGGTGCAGTAACATAGTTTAACATAACATGACAGTTAAACACCCTTTGTATACATCATAGGTTCATAGGCAAGTACTAATCTGTCCTTGTGGGAAATTAAGTTTTTCCAGTTTTCCCTCAAAGGTATTCACTGTACTGCACTTTTTAACTGCGTATTACTGAATTGCCACCTACTTTTAACTGTTTTTTGCCGTTTCACTATTTCATCTGTTTGCTGTTTGAGACTGTTTTTCCTGCACTACTGTATTTTCTATTACTTGTGTATTTTATAGCATAGGCTAGATTCATATTTGCTGAATGTAGATTGTTTGGCATTATCTGAGCACTAAAACCAACCATCTTACATTAAGAGGGCCCCCTGCACCCTTGTGGCAGAAGAATGTAGTCAAGGACCCATCTGAGTTGGGGATAGTTGGAATAAGGCTCAGTATTGAGCATTTCCATTGGCCATCTTGTTTGAAAATTGCTTAACTTAGCTTGTATTTATGCAATAAGTTTGCACGTAGTGCAGTGGGGGTAAGTACTCCCATTATAGAAGCAAAGACTTAGAAAGTCAATTTTACCCTGGATAGCTGCTTGTGAACCATCCTAGGCTTCCTTGTTTCTCTGTGAGCTACACAGTTGATCACTGCTGTCGGGAGAGCAATTCAGCGGTGCATTTTTTTAGGCATTTACACAGGCACCCACTCCCAAACCTCCATAGTTTAGTTGATTTTACTAGTCACACAGCAGAACCATCTCCATCTAGCCCTCTCCCCACTACTTACTACATAACAAATCTGACATAATGGACGGACAATTTCCCAACATTTCTCCAACTAGCCTGATGGACATGGGCATCCTGAGGCAATGTAGCAATTACCTCATGTATACTGACAGCCCATTACTCTTAAAACATACTAATACAATATGTAAGAGATGTATCTGTACTTCAAATCTGGAATCTATGCTCTCTCTCTCTCACAAAACTGCAAATCAGATACCAAACAGGTTGACAGCATGCACAGTCCGCATTTTCCACAAGCCAACAATAAAACACACATACATGGAGGTACTCACTAGAAGTATACCAAAAGAACAGAGACCTCCCAAAAGCAAACCATCCATACACAATGCAGTCCCAACAGTACCCATTACACACAAAAACACCCACATCAGTGTCTCACCCAACAAGCCCCTAAGGCAAAATCCCTCAAAACCAAATGTCTTGGTCATAGGTGACTCTGTAATGAGACACACAGATGTCTCACTCACCAGGCTGGACAAGGAGAATGTCACAGTCATCTGCCTGTCGGGTGCCAGGATCTACCAAATCATGCGTGCACTCAAATCTCTCAACAAGTACTGCTATGACTCTGTCATAATCCATGTTGTAGTGAATGATTTGAGATGTACCTCTCTGGACTATATGAAGAGAGACAGGACTGAGCTCTCAGATTATGTGTTCCAAGCAGGTAGATCCCTAGTCCTAAACAGCATTCTGTCTTCACCCAGGATGATGCCTCACTACAAACAAAAAATGATTGACTTCAACAATTGGCTTCTGGTATCAATCCAGGGGGATCAAGTATCTGTCAACCTGGAACGACATGGTCACAAGACCATGCTACTTTGCCAGAGATGGTCTCCACCTGTCACATCTTGGCTTTTGGTTACTGGCTAAGGTACTTGCCTCCTCCATTGTGCCTTTTTTAGGCAGTTATAACAAATTTCCTGACAAAAACATCTTCTAGAGACAAATTCAAGGTTATGCTGCTTAATGCTAGGAGTCTAAATCAGAAACTGCACTCACTGGAAGCACTGCTTACTTTGGAAGACACAAATGTCTGTGCAGTATCAGAGACATATTTCAACGCCGCAGAAAGTTCTCCTGACATACAAGGCTACAATGTATTCCACACATTCAACTCACAAAATGAATGTGAAAGAACCAAAGGGGGGAAGTGTATCCATCTTCATTAAAGACAAATACACCTCAAGATTGGTTAAACAGTATGACTCTGTAGAGCTACTCCAAGTCTAGCTAATTGTAGGAAAGACCCCCTCCATATCATTATTAGCTGTAGGTCCCCCTCCATGAACCAGGTAACCACACTGCCTACCTGGACCTACTTGAGTCACTTACAATACAGCCAAACACCCTAGTCATGGGTGACTTTAACTATCCTCCATCGACTGGGTTACATATATAAGCACTAACACGCTCGCTCTAAGGTTCCTTGACTTTTCTTAACACAAATTCTCAGGAACAGATAGTCAGCACCCCCACAAGGGGCTCAAATATCCTTGACCTAGTACTCACCAACATGGGAGATTGCTGCATCACCCCATGTGTGGGGCCCTCCCTGGTTAGGTCAAATCACAGATCTGTTTCATTCAAAGTAATGACAACTACCCCCCCCCCCCCCCCCGGCAAAAAGTTTAAAAAATTTCTCTAATGCAAACTACAGCCTTGACATGATGGCATAAATAGTTTCAAACCACCGACAGTAGTGACTCCCATACTGAGGAGTACACTAATGTCTTGTATAAACACTTATACAAGTGTATAGACTCAGCCATACCTGAGTGAATTAAATCAGAATCCTCAAATAAAAAACAAACCACTCAGGTAGACAACCAGCATAAATAGGTTATACAACAAGACAAATAAAATGCTGTCAAAGAACAAGAAAGAAAGGTCTCAGCAGAGGAAAGACACCCTCCACAGCTTGACTAATCAGATTAGACATCTTAAATCATCCAAAGCTAACTACAGAACCAAATTACACCCCACAACCACAATGCATTCTATAGCTGCATCCAAAATCTTAAAGGGAAGGAGCAAATTTGCACTGAACTAGTAATGGAAGTTATCACTCACACTGACCCTGTGAAAATTTCCAACCTGTTAGCAGACAGGTTCAGCGAAAACTTCAGTCCACTGTCCCCACTAATCATACCCCAAAATATACCTGTCACCAGTACTCTACCTAGTATCTCCAAAGAACAGGTCATAACTGCCCTCTCCAAGGCCAAAAACATACCCTCTATTGGACCAAACAACACCCCAGGCTGCTTAGTAAATGGTCTAAAACAGTAGATGGTGGAACCATTGGGTACTCTCTTCAACCACAGTCTAAGGTACTGGCTTTTTCCCATCCAAATGGAAAACTGCAACTGTGATCACTTTGCATAAAGGTGGTCCCTCAACCGTCCCTGGGAATTATAGGCCCATATGCATAGCCAGCCTTATCTGTAATGCCATGGAAAGAATCATCATGGACCTCAACAAGAATATAGGAGACTTTTAAACTCTTTACCCAACCCAGTGTGGCTTTGTTAAAAGCAAATTATGCTTGTTAAACCTGGTGGGCTTCTTTGAAAATGTCAACAAAGATTTGGATGAAGGTAAAACATTACATACTGCCTATCTCAACTTGGCCAAGGCCTTTGACACTATCCCCCACACAAGCATCATCAATAAACCCATCCAGCTGGGGATAAATGCATATGTCATTAGATGGGTAGCCAACTGGCTCACAGACAGAATGCATACAGTAAAAAGTACAGGATTTCACCTCTACCAGCAGAGCTGTTACTAGTGGTGTTCCACAAGGATCTGTGCTGGGTCCACTTCTGTTTGCAATCTATTTTTCAGACGTTCAGATAAAAATAGATGGCCTGTGGCTTACCATATTCGCTGATGACTGCAAACTAGGTGCAATCACTGAATCCCAAAACAATGTCACCACACTACAAAAAGGGCTTACACAGACAAATGATTGGTGCCAAAGCCACGGACTTAAGCATAACACAAAAAAAGTATTATCATCCCCTTCGGTAAAGGTAAAGTCCCAGCAAATTACAGCATTAAGAGACTTGGGAACGCAGGTTAACAGCAGCTTTAACTTCAATCATTTGTCCACTGTGGTGAGGAAGGCCTTCTACGTTGCCCATCTCATAAGCAAGGGAATAGCATCCAAAAAGGAGGATGTCATAACTCCTCTGTACTCGTTCCACATCAGGCCAATAATAGAGTACAATGCTCCCTTCTATATGTACCTCACCAGACACCTGCAGCAGCTGGAGAGACCTCAGAGGTTTCTAACCAAGAAAATTCAAGGCCTTTCTCACGTGACCTGCACAGACAGCCTGAAGGCTCGTTCACTATACTCTGCATCATATAGACTGCTTAGAGCAACTTGTACCTGGTTTACAGAGCAGTATCGGACCCTGCCTTAATGGAAGTACTCCATATCCGCAAGTCTTATGGGACAAGACTCACTTGCCCTAAAGACCTTAACCAAGCCTGCAACATAAACAGGACTTACTGGAGAGAGAGAGAGAGAGATACGTCTCCCACAGGCTGGCACTCCTCTGGAACAAGTTAAACAGAGCTCCTCAATGACTATTTAAGCGCAACTTGGACAGTTGGATGGGAAAATGTAAATTCACCCGGGGGTTTCATACATGACCCTCTTGGATAGGGTCAGTTGGTGCTGTTCATAAATTCACATGCTAATACAAGCTATTTCTCCTGGTCTGTGAAGGAACAAAGTTAAAACATGGCTAGGCTTGTAAAGGCCCTAGTAACCTATGATTCTGTGAAATACTGTACCTTGTGTTTGTGAGGTAAAAATGTCAACTCCCATTCTCAGGTTAATTAAAACCAATAACCTCTGTGTTAATAGCGTTAAAACATGATTTGCAGAACACTGAAGTGTTAAATGATGTATTACTTCTACTGTTAACATTATTTTCTCAGCATGTGAGTTACATGTACTGTCTTCAGTGCTAACTTTAATGACTTTCCTTATGACTTCCTATGTTTCATTATATGAGCTAGCCCAGATTTAGCCAAAACATGCTACCTCAGTTTCCCACTTCTGAATTAACTATTCTGTGCTCCTTTTTAATTCCCACCAAAGTTTTTTTTTTAGTTGCCCCTTATAACTTATTACATTTTTGCTCACTTTCTACTTGCACCGTATCTCACTTTAAAACTCACCCACTCTATATACATCACTATTTACACTTTGAAAGGAAAAAATATCTTCCAATCTGCTACTATCTTTGTTTTTCCATTGCCAGTTCTTTTACTCTAGTGTTAGAATTATTAATAAAGCCACACCACTGCAACTGTTTAAATAAATGAATATGGGAATTGCGATCCGCATTGAATACCAGCAATCTCATATGTGTTGCTAGTATTAAGGCTCTGAAACATGTAAAAAATAATTTAAATTGTCAAAGAAAAGCTAACAGTTTCTGTAAGAAACTGTGCTAGCTTTTCATCTCACTAGGAAGAGAAAGAAGTGGTAAACAAATGCAAGTGGCAATCATACCTCTCAACCTTCCCTCGCTAAAATGAAGAACACTGTCCTTCCTGGCCTTCATAATGTGGAGAAAATAAGCAAAATGTCGTAGGGAATGGAGTATTTCCACCACAAACAGCTATGGAAAAGTAAATACTTGCATTACATTCTTTTGGCAATAGGCGCGATCAAACTTTCAAATAACCATGAGAATAGCACTACTGCATTTTTAAGTACGGCATCTGAAAAACGTACAGAAAGTGGGACTTCAAGGTGCAGCAGTAACATATTTTAACACAACAGGAGTAACAGCTAGGGTTAATGCCTTCAAACAGTACAGAATGTTGCATAAGCCTCAAGCACCTTGTGCTCTTTTTTTTTTTTTTTCTTCAGCTCTTGCTCAAACAATCTTGTCTTGGTGTCCCTGTCAGGTACTTTCACAGTCATGATGAAAGACGCAATTAGAACAGACACCTGACCGGATTCTTTAACTGAGTGTTCCAGCATGACTTGTGAAGCAAGATGGAAAGATAATTACTTAAATAAAAATAAAACCAGTGTGGGTTGAAATCAGAAAATGTACAAGCAAATGAGGTATGTTCTCAACCGTGTACCGATTTTGCTGTATATTTTCTGATTTAAATTGAAACAGACATTTTTTTACAAAGCTGTAGGTCTGCCTAAAAACAAAAAAAAACAAGTTGGGGGGGGAGGGGCGGGCGCCTCTGCGCCAAGGCCTAAATCCGCCAGTGCAGACCCCAGCTATCTGCAAGGAAAACCCTGCAAGCTCTGGGGTTCATGGCATCTTGCATACTACTCATTCCATATGCCAGACTGCATATGAGGAAACTTTAGTGGTACCTAAAAAGCCTTTGGTGTCAACACTCTCAAGACCTGGAGACTCTTATACCTATAATTCTTTGCCTCAGAAAATATTTTCTATGGTGAGCAACAGCATGCTCCCACAACAAGGGACTACCTTTCTCACCACCCCCTGCCACCCAGACCCTCACCACAGACGCATCAGACTATGCCTGGGGTGCACACCTGGACGGCAGGTGCATACAGGGCCAATGGAGCCCACAGCAAATCCTTCTGCACATCAACCAAAAAGAGATGATGGCTGTCCAGCACACCTTGATAGCTTTCAAGCCCCTTCTCTCCCCAGGGGCTCTCCTGATCAAAACAGACAACACCACTGTGATGTGGTATTTCAACAAATGGGGAGGGACTCACTCCTACCCTCTATGCAGGCTGGCCATGACCCTTTGGCACATAGCCTCTGCCATGCAACTCCACCTGTTAGCACAAGTCCTACCAGGTTCTCTCAACTCTCTGGCAGACCAATTAAGCAGAAAGCTTCTGGACCCACACAAGTGGCAGCTCAACAGAAAAGCCTTCACCCTAATAACTCAGAAATGGGGCACCCTGAAGGTCGACCTCTTTGCCTCCCACATCAACCATCAGCTCAGCAGATTTTGCACCAGGGAGCATCACTGCATGGCTTGGAAAGTGGATACCCTGTCCTTCCCTTGGGTCAATCTATCGGTCTATGACTTTCCTCCACTACATCTCATCCCCAGGGTACTGCTCAAAATAAAGGAGGAAAAACCAAGGACAATTCTTAAAGCTCCAGACTGGCCTCGCCAGCACTTGTACCCCTTGCTGCACAGCCTGTCCCCACTGCCACCATGACATCTTCCTCAGATTCCAAACCTCCTGACACAGAAGGAAGAGGAATTCATGCATCCCCAATTGCAGACACTCAATTTGGCAACTTGGCATATTCCCTAATCCTCCATCAGTCTGCCAATCTCAGTAAACAGGTTCTAGATGTTATACGCGAGACCAGACGCCCTAGCACCAGAAAGTCTTATGCTGACAAATGGAAAAAGTTCTGCACCTGGATTTAGGCTAAGGGAGACAATGTGGCACAGCCCTACCTCCCTCTCATTCTGGATTACTTAGCTGACCTGATTCACAGTGGCCTCTCTTTTTCCTCAATTAAAATTCATGCCTCTGCTATCTCTGCTCATTTTCCCACTGAGCAGCCCCTTTTCTCACACCCTTTGATCAAGCAGTTCCTAAGAGGGGCTAGCAACTTGAGGCCACCCAGAAGAGGACTAACCCCAGCTTGGGACCTTAACTTTGTGTTGGAAAAGCTCACCCTGCCCCCCCCCCCTTCGAGCCAGCTTCTTCTGCAGAGCTAAAATTTCTCTCCTGGAAGACTGCTTTCCTTCTGGCCATCACTTCAGCCAGAAGAGTATCCGAGCTGCAAGCACTCATGGCTGTGGAACCCTTCATCATCTTCCATGCTGACAGGTTATCCCTCAGGACTAACCCATCCTTCATGCCCAAGGTGGTGTCCAGTGTGGCTCTCAACCAATTCATTCATTTGTCCACCTTTTTTCCTAATCCCCAAAACAAGGGGGGAAGGATCCTGCGCTCTCTAGATGTGCACAGACAGCTCAGATTCTGTGAATAAACAGGACTAAATTCTTCAGAAAGTCTGATCAGTTGCTGATTAGTTTTGCTACAGGGGCAGAAGGCAAAACTATCTCCAAACAAACCATTTCCAAATGGATAGCACACTGCATACATTTCTGCTACAAACAACATGGAAGGCCTCCCCCTAAGGTGGTCAGGACTCACTCCACCAGAGCAGCCTCCACCTCTGCATCTTTCCTCAGAGGAGTCCCTACCAGGGATATCCTGGAGGCTGCCACCTGGACATTTGTTCACACTTTTACCAAACACTACCACCTGCCTCTCTTCTCCAAATCCAGGGTGGGGTTTGCCTCTGCAGTCTTGCAGGGCATCCTAGCCAGCCCCTAATTTCCTTGACTGCCTCCACCCATTTTCTCAGCTTTGGGAATCAACCCAAAAGTGATGACTGTAACAGTAAAACACGAAGAGCATAGTACAGTTGTGTACACTTACCATAAATGTAGATGTTCGAGTGTATTCATTCTTGCAGTCCTGGTTTCCCTCCCTCCATCCCCCTTTTTTTCTTCTCTTTCCTTACAAGGGACATATTGGTATTTACTTTCTACTGGTGGGGTTCTTCCACCAGAACCTGGCTCCTGCTTAGGGGCTCCTGACAGGTTAGGGCAAGAAAAACTGATGTAATGGCGTTGGCTGCCTTACTTTATACTACTGACGACCTGACGTCAGACCTGAAGTGCCAGCAACCAACGCAGAAATACTAAGCTTCTGGTATTTAGCCCGGCCGAGGGCTACCCTGGCAGGGATAAACCAAATGTGATGTCTGCAACAGTGAATACACTCGAACATCTACATTTATGGTAAGTGTACACAACTGTACTTTCTCTGCTTTGTCCTTTGGCCTTTCTACTGCTCCAAGGGTATTCACCACATGCCTCAGTCCTGTGATTGCTCTTTGCAGGCTTCAGGGGACCCAAGTATTTCCCTACTTGGACGAAATGCTGTTTTTAGGCATCTTCTCCAGAGATCCTTTTGCAAAATTTCCATTTTGCTATCTCTGTTTTTCAGAGTCTGGGTTTACAATAAACTTCAAAAAAGTCTTCTCTGTCTCCTTCTCAGGACCATGTTTTCCTGGATTGCAAGATTCAGACGGTGCCTTTGCTTTCATCCTTGCCTCCTCCCAAGCCCTTGACCCTCATCTCCTTCTTTCAAACTCTTCTTCCTCTGGCTTTCATTACAGTCAGGGAGTTTCTGAGAGCTCTGGATTTCATAGCATTTACCATCCCTATGCTCCCTCTAGCCAAAATTCACATGAGGAAGTTTCAGTGGTTCCTGAAGTCAGTTTGGCTTCAACATGCTCATCCCATACACTTTGTATTTCCTGTTCTACCTCGTCTCAAGAAAGAACTCCACTGGTGGACCCAGCAGTTGTCCTTAAATCCAGGGCTTCCTTTTCATCCCCCTCTTCCCTCTCAGGAGCTGTTCACAGATGCTTCAGATGTGAGATGGGGAGCAGCTTTTGGCTCCCCAAAGGAGCAGGGGGTCTGGTCTCCTTTTCAACAGAAGGAGCACATCATTATCAAAGAGATGAGAGCCCTTTTGCTGGCTCTTCAGGCTTTTCATCGTTTTTTTCTCCCCAAGACCTTTCAAAATGTTTAGAGACAATACCACAGTGATGTGGTATGTAAACAAACAGGGGGAACAAGATCTTGTCTTCTTTGCTGCTTGGCAACAGAACATAGGCATTCAGACTGACAGCAAAGAAGATGTTCTTCGTGTTTTACTGTTGCAGTCATCACACTTAGGTTATCTGCCTACAGGTAGCCCTCAGTTGGCCCGAATACCAGAGTCTTGGGATTTCTGCGTCAGATGCTGTTGCCTCTTCCATGATGTCAGATTGTCAGGGGTATAAAACATGCAGCCGACGCCATTACATCAGCTTTTCTTGCCGCGCGGGAGCCCAAAGCAGAAGCAGTTCACAAGTGCCGGTCGGCCGCTTCCTGAAATTTTCGTTTTTCGAGTTTCAAACCTGAAGTTTTCTAAAGTTAAGTACCCCATTGGGGATCCTTTTTTCTTGCTCTAACCGATGTCAGCAAATAACTCACATAGATTTTCATTCTTAATGCGTCACCTGTTTAGGCCCAGACCACGACGTCCCTCGCTGTCAGTTTTGTGCCTTGTTCAACGCCCGAACTATTCGTCATTGGGCTATTTTTGTCGCTAAATTCTTTCGCTGCTGTTCACCGTATTCCGAAATGGCTTCGATAAGCCATCCGACTACTGATCTTCTGAAAATACGCAAGGATAATGACAGAGACAGACCGCATAGGTCCAAAACTGCCGACGGCGCTTCCGTTAAGCTAGTCAGCAGTCCGCAGGTACTCAATGAGGCGCTTTTGCAGCCCCTGTTACCCACTTCTACAGATTCGCAGGCCTCTACTGAGACCCATTCGGAGTCCGGTATGCCGCGAGATGCTTCTTCTACTATGGAACCTGCAGATATGTCTACCTTGGATGGGTCTGGAGCCGCTGTGCAGGCACCGGCTTCTAAGGGTGTATTCAGACCTTCCGATGTTCGTATTAAACCTACTTCATTAATGACTAAAATTACTGAATTTCTCAGGCCCAGAGTTCGCACTACACCAAGGAAACCGACGACCAAAGTGCATTCTCAAGCTCCCATGCCACAGAAACAAATGCTTAGAATGGCTGAAGACCTTATTACTTTAACTAGGGGAAGCCAGTCTTCCCCCTCTAAAAAGACAAAGAATTGATTTTCCTTCTGATTCTACAGACCATGACTCTGATGACTCTGACCCCTGTGATTACCAGGACATACCCTTATCTATCTATGAGGACTCAGATGCAGAGGATTCCATTCCCTCTGCCCCCTCCAAGACAACTTTTCTTTCGGTGAAACCTTGCATGTCCTAAGAGAGCATTTCCGCTGGGAATGCCAGGACTACCCACAGTCCAAAAAGAGACTCAGGGAATTTTTAGACTTGCCTAAGCATAGGCCTCTAGCTATACCCCCTGTCCTGGATATTGTAGATGATGTCTTCATGGAATCCAGTCTTACCCCTGATACTTTACCACCAGCTACTAGAAAGCCTGACAGGTACTATAGAGTACCTGACTCTCATTGCCCAGGGTATTCAAAAAGTGCCTGGCTCCAGCCATTGTATACTGCAGGCAGAGAAATATTCAAATTTACCCATACTTGGACGATTGCCTGATTCAGGTGGACAGTCATGAATTGCTACTTCAAAGAGACTCCTAACTTCTCTGGGGTATACCATCATTGAAAAGTAATCACATCTGGTACCCAGCCAAAAGATTGTATTCCTAGGAAGAAGGATGAGCACAACTTCCCAGATGGCATTCCTCACTCCAGAAAAGTAGGTTTATTTGACAAATTACTTCAAACTACTGGCACCCAAACCCAGCTATCTGCAAGAAAAATATTGCAGGCACTAGGGTTCATGGCCTCATGCATTCTACTAATTCCATATGCAAGACTGCATATGAGGAAACTTCAGTGGTACTTAAAAAGTCTCTGGTGTCAACATTCTCAGGACCTGGAAACAGCGATTCCTATCATCCCTTGCCTAAGGGCAGAGTTCCTTTGCTGGGCAGAGGCGTACAACCACAACTAGGGACTCCCTTTCACTCACCCCTGCCACCCAAACCCTGACAACAGATGCATCAGACTGTGCATGAGGGGCTCACATGGCAGGCAAATGCATTCAAGGCAAATGGAGCCCAGGACAAATTAACCTGCATATCAATCAAAAAGAAATGGTAGCTGTACAGAATGCACTTGACAGCCTTCAAATACCTTATCCTGCCAGGACAACTCTTGATAAAGACAGACAACACCACAGTTATGTGGTATAAAAACAGGCAGGGGGGAACTCATTCCTACCCACTCTGCAGGTTAGCCATGGCTCTGGAACACAGCATTGAGCTATCAAGTGCACCTGGAAGCTGAATTCCTGCCAGGCAAACAAAATTCGCTGGCAGACAACTTAAGCAGAAATCTAATGGACCCACACGAGTGGAAACTGGAACCAAGCTCATTCAGATTTGTAATACACAGGTGGGGGACACCAGAAGTGGAGCTCTTTGCTTCCCCCCAAAACCATCAACTGAACAAATTTTGCACCAGAATTCCTTACAGCCGAGCATGGAAAGTGGATGCACTATCCTTTACATGGGAAAACCTCTCAATCTATGCCTTGCTTCCTCTGCCCCTTTTTTCAAAAGTACTACTCAAGATCAAACAGAACAGGCCAAGGACAATCCTTATTGCACCAGACTGGCCACGCCAGCACTGGTACCCTCTCCTACCCAGTCTGACAGCAGTGCCACCCTGGCACCTACATCAGACCCCCTCTCTGCTGTCCCAGCAGGAGGGACAGATTTTGCATCCTCAGCTGCAAACCCTGAACCTGGCAGCCGGCTTATTCCCTGAACACATTACCAGCAACCCTCAGCAAACAGGTGCTGGAGGTTATCCTTGAGGCCAGGAAGCCTAGTACAAGGAAATCCTATTCAGAAAAGTGGAAAAGATACTGTTCTTTGAGCCAGTCTCAAGGAAAGGACACAGTCGTGCCCACATTACCTCAAATCTTAGATTATCTAGCAGAGCTGCTCCACAAAGGCTTGTCCTTCTCATCAGTTAAGATTCATGCCTCTGCCATCTCAGCTCATTACAATACTGAGCCACCCTCCTTCTCTCACCCTCTGATCAAACAGTTCCTGAGAGGAGCTAACAATTTAAGATCCCCAAGGAGAGCTCCCACTCCTGCCTGGGAACTTAACTTTATACTAGAGAAGCTCATGCTCCCCCCTTTTGAGCCTGCTGCTACAGCAGAGTTAAAATTCCTCTCTTGGAAAACAACCTTACTTCTAGCCATCACTTAAGCAAGAAGAGTGTCTCAGTTACAGGCCCTTATGGCTGTGGAACCCTTTATTATCTTCCATGCGGGCAGGGTTTCCCTCAGGACTAACCCATCATTTATGCCCAAGGTGGTATCCAGTGTGGCTTTAAACCAATCCATCCATTTACCAACCTTTTTTCGTAATCCTCAGAATAAAGAGGAAAGGGTCCTGCAACCTTTGGACGTGCACAGACAGCTCAGGTTCTACCTTGACAGGACTAAACCTTTCAGAAAATCTGACCAGCTGCTAGTCAGCTTTGCTACAGGGGGCAGAGAGGGCAAGGTTATTTCAAAGCAAACCATTTCTAAATGGATAGCACACTGCATCCATTTCTGCTACAAACACCATGGAAAACCTACCCCACAGGTGATCAGACCTCATTCCACTAGGGCTACCTCAACCTCTGCTGCATTTTTCAAGGGAGCCCCTACCAGGGATATCCAGGAAGTTGCAATCTGGAGTTCTGTACACACCTTCACCAAGCATTACCACTTACCTATCTTTTCTAAATCCAGAGCTGGATTTGTCACAGCAGTCTTACAAGGCCTGCTAGCCAGCCTTAATACTTCTTGACTGTCTCCACCCTTCCTCAGCTTTGGGAATCAACCCGTGTGTTATGACTGCAACAGTGAAACACAAAGAACATAGTACAGTTGTGTACACTTCCCATAAATGTAGATGTTCGAGTGTATTCACTGTTGCAGTCCTGGTTACCCTCCCTCCAGGCCCCTTTCTTTTCTATACTTTCTATCTATCTTCTTTTTTTGGCCATATCTTATTTCAGTGGTATTTACTTTCTACTGGAGGTGTTCCACACCACATCATTGCTTCCTATTTTGGGGGCTCCTGACACCTGGGGCAAGAAAAACTGATGTAATGGCGTCGGCTGCATGTTTTATACCCCTGATGATCTGACGTTATGGAAGAGGCAACAGCATCCGACGCAGAAATCCCAAGACTCTGGTATTCAGGCCGACTGAGGGCTACCTGCAGGCAGATAACCCAGGTGTGATGACTGCAACAGTGAATACACTCGAACATGTACATTTATGGTAAGTGTACACAACTGTAATTTCTGAAGATGGTACATCTGGATGTCACCTTTATGCCCTATGCTACACGAGTAGCATACGTGTGACGTACAGCGTACCTTAAAGCACCCTAAAGCTTTGGTATACTGGCCACATATCAGGCTGCCCTAGGCAGGGGGGATACCTAATGTTATGAATACTGCAACAGTGAAGAGGAGTACATCTGCCATTATGGTAAGATTTTACACAACTGTACTTTCTATTACTTAAGAGTGCCAGATGACAACATTTGCTGTTAACTCCAAAGACGCACAAATGCCTCATCTGCCTAGCAGCATAATTTGAGCCAAGGCTGCTGCCACTGGGAGTCCAGTAAAATGGTTAGAATGATGCAAATTATGTCTGAGGAAATTCACCTTTTCATGTCAGTAGTAGAGACCTGGAGGCCGTGATAATTCACATATACAGTATGATTGAACACATGGCATTTATGTCAGCCTTTATCTGCACACTAAGGATTTACCAGACACACATTGAAGACACTGCTGGATAGAGTTGAGAGTTTGTATAAGTAGGCTGCTATACCACGCTGTCTCAACAAAGTTCTGCAGGCATTCATATGGATTTCCCCAAGAAGAAGGGACACAGGTAGGCCTTGTCAGGCACCCATATCACTGGGTAGAAGCTCTGAGACAAGATGTACATCCCGCAGCAATGCTCAGTGAATGTCAGGAGGTTCCCTTGCATGCAATAGATCCCATCATTTGAGTAACCCGGCATCAAACTCACATGCTAGCACTTGCTGCTGATCTATAGGACCCTCACAGACACTGTCTTTATGGGACATTGTGTATGACATTTTTAAGTGCTATAACACACATCTCACTCACCAGGGAAAACAAGTTATAGTGCCATAGAGGTCACAGCACATCATATATTTTGGAAATTACAAATGCTGCACTTACCTACATGTCCCTGAAATAGAAAAATAAAGGAAGATGGGGGGAATTAAAAGAAAACCTTACTAAACTAGAGACCTGTTGTAGTGGTGTAATATTTCATGACAAAAAAAACAACTGGTGTTTTCATTAGCAACTAAGTACAGCTTCAGTAACACATTATTTGAATTAACCACGTTATAACACTACACCATTTCATATCACCTGCTGTTTTGTAGTCCTCTCCCACTGATGTAATTGGCATTTGTGCCACTGACCACTACACATTGTACAAGTATGGCTAATACCATATGAACAAATCATTTATGTAATATGTATGGAGAAATGTCTGATGTACAGTGTAAGTTGACCATGCACCACTCAGCATAGCTCACAGATAACACTGCTTGTGCCAAGTGTTATCTTTGTAACTTTGCACTGTCATGTAGTAAACATCATGGCCAATAGTTGTGGACTAGATGCTGTCACTTCTCCTGTGCAGCTACGTTCAATGCACAAGCCTGATTGTAGAGGTCGCCATGCTGCTGTCATCAGCTGGCAATCATCACTGTTGCCGTTGGTGGGAGAAGTGATTGTCCTGCCACAGTATGTCATTGGTTATGAAAGTTGCCCACCAGCCCAGTGCATGATCATGTTATTCAGAATGTAGTTAGTCATAAACATTTTGCCTGCAGTAGCAGAGTTGTACTAAAGGGCATCCCTTTCAGACTCCATTACATAACAGAAATGGGCTTTGAGCAGGCTGAGCACTTGTTCAGTGACTATGTCCAGGATAGGGTAGAGTGAAAGTGCTCCTCTGCAGCTCCCTGTAGGTTACGGACTGATGTCATTAGCCAAGGGGTGTGTGTGTAACCTGCATTACCTGGAAAATGGAACAGGAAAGGGTCACGCAAGGAAAAAGTGACAGTGAATCACAGAAGGCAAGGACTAGGTTTCATTTGCATAGTTCAGTTGCAGGCTTTGTGCACACACTTTTCATTTACATTTCATTATTCCCTCATCTAGTTATGGCCTTCTAAGAGAGTTTCTAACTGGTGTGCTCAAGATCAGCTCATATCTGTGAATTGCGCCTCGCGCCTCACCTGTGCTTATGTTTAGCCAGTAGATATACCTGCTGCACAATTGCATAATGACACTAAATACCACCCTTGATCTTTGTGCTTGCCAAAATAATTATAACTTTTTTTGAAAGCTTTCATTAAAACAAAAAGTCTTGTAAAATGTGGCATAGGTTCCGAGTTGATAAGAAAAATGTATAAAGGATTGTCTTGCCAAACATTAGTGGGTGTGTGTATCACAAAAGTTAGAAATATACATTTTAAAAAAGATAAGCTGCCATATATAATAGGTAGGAATAATAACTTCTTACCACAATGGTGACACTTTCAGTATTATCATGGAATGTGAATGGTGTCACAGGTATAGACAAAAAGGGAAGAATATTGAATTATGTTAAGAAATGCAGAGTGAAAATAGCAGTGCTACAGGAGACATATTTGGAAAGAAATGAGCATTTGAATTTGATAAAGAAAGGATTTTCAGGGTGGATATTTAGTAAAATATCAGGGATAAAGGAAAAGAGAGGAGTACTTATACTAATTGCTAGAGGAGCCCCAGGTGTGATAGAAGAGTGAAAAAAGATAATAATGGCGTGTTTGTGGTAGTAAAGGGCTACCGGCACAGGAATAGGATTATGCTGGCTTGTATTTATATTCTACTTAAAACTGCTATTATGGAGCTTTAAAAAAATTTGGGACAAATAATCAGCTTTCAGCAGGGAATATTATTTGTAAGTGGGGACTGCAATTTGATTTGCAACAATGTGTGGATGTATTTGGGGAGCTTAGAAAGAAAAATATAATGAGGGTAGGTTTCTGAAGACATTTATGGAAATACTTGGTGTGAAAGACATGAATTCAGTAGTAGGAACTCTTGAGAAAATGTACATATTATTCCCCAATGTACAGTAACTGGGCTGGACTAGATAGAAATTATGTTTCACAGGAGCATGTCCATTTGAGAACTTTGACAAGCAATTACTAGAAGATGGAAATCAAAGTGTAAACTAACTCTGTTTGAAGTAGTGAATATTGTAACAGAGATAAAAAAACTAGAAGTGAGATCTTTAGAGAAGAGGGTAGGAGCAAATGGAAATTGTGGGAAGAATACATGCAGAATAGAGTTTTGGAGGAGGAGTGTGGTTTAAGGGTAGGCAGGAATTAAGCAGTTCATGTAATGTTGGATTGATGGTAATTGTATAAAAAGAATGTATGTGTTGTATAATGTTTGTAACTGTGAACATGTCAAAATGATTTGTTTTCTTTTATATAAATGTATGCTTGCTTATGTCCTAAGTAATATTTCAGTAAGCGTGTTAAAATAATTCTAGCCCCTTCTTGCCTTTTTTTCTTTACCCCCTAGTTGGAGACATCCTTTAGTTTTTAGAATAGTTTGTATGTTTTTTTCTGTTATCCTGAAGAACTTTTTGAATCTCTCAAAAAAAAAAAAAAAAAAAATATATATATATATATATATATATATATATATATACATATATATATATATATATATATATATATATATATATAGATAGATAGATAGATATATCCTATTCTCTGCATCTCTCGCTGCCCTATCTTTGGTGCCATCTTCAGTGTTGTCTCTCTCATCCTCAGAGACATCGGCACATTATCCTCACCTAATAGCCTTCCATCTACTCCGTTTGAGGGATTCCTTGTTTGGTACCACCCACCTCTTACTCAAGGAGGGCAAACCCAACCACTGACACGAGTACAGCCTTTCAGATCATGGGGAGAGTTATTGCTTCTCCAGCATGAATACCTACACAGCAGTTGGCTCCACCCTGTGTCTCCATCTCTTCTTTCTCTAAGCCCCATAGTGCATCCAGAGGTCAGAGCCAAGGAACTGGCCTCTTAAGTGCTGCTAAACTGCAGGATGTGTCCTCTGGGAGTTGGATCTCACCATCTGATGATCCAGGTAAGACAACATACAAAAGGTGGTGCATTGACTCCCCATCAGTCAGTCACTTTACTGACTCAGACCATTGAGAGGGTCCTCCCGTTTCCAACCAAAAGATGTCACTTTTGACAAGATTCTGAAATTAATGCAGACGAGAGAAACTTGGCCCAGTAACCCACCATCTCAGGATGAGGAGGTTCTTTTTGAGGCCTAAGGCTCAACTCTCTATCATAGGTGGTCCCTCCTGCATACCACCTAATTGATTTAGTCGTCAGGAGGTCTTGGCAGTAGTCCAATACCTGTGAGCTTGTATCCCATAAACCATGTAAGATTCTCAGATCCCCTTTGGACAGGCAGTTTTGTGTCAAGGATCCTATGGTTGATTCCATTATTTTGGCAGTGGCTACTAAGAAAGTGCTAACTCTGGACACAGCTAATTTCCTCCTGCCCAATAAGGAATCTAGAGCTAGGGAATGGTTTGGGAAGTGGGTATATGCTTCAAGGACTTTTATGCTCAGGGCCTTAAGCTACATCACTTATCTGAATCGCTTCCAGAAGGATCTAGCACAGCAAGCACTTGCTACTGTCAGAAGACAGCCTACATTTGATTCCAGAAAGCAATTGGAAACTGCTCTGATAATAAAGAATAAGAAATTAGCAGATGGTACACAGTGGATGCATCCATCCTCAACCCCTTTTTCCCATTTTGCACATGGGGTTGGGGTGTCACTTCAACAGTGACAATCATCTCAAAGTCAAGGTTTACACTGCTGGGTTGCTAGCCCTGCCGCTGTAGTTCATCCGTAACACTCACTCACACACACTCATGGCCAATTTAATGTGTCCAGTCCACCTACTGTATGTCTTTGGAATGTGGGAGTAAACCTGAGCACCAGGAGGAAACCCACGTGACCTTAGAGAGGATATGCAGACTCCACACAGAAGGCACCCCAGCCGAGAATCGAACTGGAGAGCCTTTTATTGTGAGGCAGCAATGCTAACTGCTGCACCACCATGGCTGCTACTTGTTGCCAAAGTCGTTGTGCCAAAAGTTTTTGTGCTTTGGAGTTATCAAAAACAGCTGCTTAATAGCAGTCTTTTTAAAGTCATGCATATTATCCAGGTACTCGCTTATTTTTTGTTTAACACACTGCAGTTAAGCCTCCTCTTGTTCTGCGAGATCCCCCATATTCTGTAATACTTTAACCTTTGTGAGTCCCTCTAAATAATTCTTGTTACTTATTAATCTGTTCTCTTTTTCTGTGTTTTTATACCCTATTTTTTTAAATTCCACTTTCATTTTATCCCACTCACTAGCTGTAACCTTTATGGAGTACTTTCTGTCTTCCCTATTAACTCCCAAATAATTTTCACTACCCATTCATTAAATTGTTCTCTTTTTAACGGGTATGTGGGGAAGTGCCAGTGTCTCATTTTTATTTTATTACCCTGAATTTTTGTCTTGATAGTTTTTGGCTAATCTAAAATAGTTATTGGATGTGTGTCAGAGTTCTCTATTAAGTGCACATGCCCCTGAGGAAATATAATTTTTGTCCAGTCTTGCCCAGTTATTGTACCTTGGGAATAATATATAAATTCTCTATGAATTCCTGCTGCTGAATTCACGTCTTTCATACCAAATGTTTTTATACATTTCTTCAGAGATCTACCCTCTTTTGTTATGTTTTCCATTCTAGCCCCACAGGTACATCCTCATTGTTGCAGATCAAATTCCAGTTCTTATCTATAAATAATAATTCCTGGTGAAAGTTGATTAATTCTCTAAAACATTTTTTAAGCTTCATAACAGCAGTTTTTGGTGGAATATAAATTCATGCCAGGGTAATCCTCACTCCTTATCAGTAGCCCCTTACTAGTACAAATCTGCCATTGTTATCGATTTTCCCCTTTTTATCACTGTTGGAGTTCCTCTAGCAATTAATATAAGTACTCCTCTTTTCCTTTGTCCTCTATTCTGCTGAATATCCGTCCTGAAATCCTTTCTTTATTAAATTTACATGTTCAGTTTTTTTCCAAATGTGTCTCCTGTAGCATCACTGTTTGCACTCTGCAGTTTTTTATATGATTAAATATTCTATCATTTTTGCCTATACCTGTGTGACCATTCAAATTCCAAGATGATAAGGAAAGTGTCACCATTATGGTAAGATGTCATTATTCCCACTTGTTATATATGACAGCTTTTTCAACTGTCTTTTTCCAGCTTTTGTGATACATGTGCCCACTAATGGTTGGCAGGTTAAGCCTTTATTCATTATTTTTCTTATCAACATCAGAACCTATGTTACATTTTACAAGACTTTTTGTTTTAATAAAAACCCTGAGATAAAAAAAAAAAAAAAAACACCCCATAACCTGTTAATGTAATACAAATGCAGGCAACTATTTGCATCTTCAAGTAATGATGTTTTAACCCTTCTAATAGGAAACATCTGTTCCAAATAGACAGCTGCTAACACAGGCCTTAACTGACCTGAAATTGATGTTATTCATACTAAGATGAGTGTTATCGCCTGTGCTTCTACTTACTCTAATTGTTGTCTGTTCTTTTTTTATATATCTTTATTCTCCACCCAGATGTAAAGACAAGTTGCATGCTTCCAGAAAACATTACTTTTTTAGTCTTGAAGAAACTGGCTTTTAGTGCCCTGTTGTCAGCTCCATGGAAACATAAGAGAAAAAATGTAGCCCCTTGTTGTAGCCTGGAAGATAAGCTGAAACATTTATTGCTAAAGGAAAACATATATTCACTGTTCTCATATTTACTTGTTTCCACTTAAAAATTATTATTGGATTAAGCCAAAAGTCTTAATCCAGTCATTCATCTATGCAAAGGTAAGAGAAAGTATATTAGCTCTACATATATTACGATCTGTGTGCTTTAGCATGCCATCCCCCACCTCAGCAGTCTAAGATTACTGTCTATTAAATTAAACATGCTTCGTCTAGCATTTCTTTTCTTTTTGCACTGCAGTGCCTACATGTTTTAATACCAAAAAAAGAAGAATGAGAAGAACAAAAGGCGTTTGTGTACTTTAGTAACTTTTATCTCATGCAAGAACAACTAAAATATTTTACTATAAAGCTTGCAGTTTCATAGCAGTACTGTTAATATTAGAAGTTGTTTGACTTACAGTTGCCTTTTTCATTCTTCTTCCCCTCCCCTCAGTGTCCTTGCAAACATTAATGACATGAACTGAGGCAAATGCTTTAAAGTTCTCCACAAGTTTAACAAATTCAACAAAAGTCTACCCTTTCCACTTTCTTATACAGCCATATTCCACAAATGCAATTTCCCTGTTGCTGGTTCTTCTTCATCTCCATATCTCAGCTGTGGTTTAGTTCCCTAGTACTCCAAATTATTCTGGTCAGTGCTTGTGTTTTTCTGTCTCTTTCAAGCATTTTTCGTTGAAACAGTGGAAAACGTATTACTGACAATGTCCTCTGCATGTGCTTTGTTATCAAAGAATGAAAAGCAAGTCACCTTCTGCTTGATGGCTCACTTTTTTTTTAACAGACTTTTCGTTAGCCTTTTCTGCATCAAAAATGATATTGATCTTGCAGGTAAAAAATATTCTGGAGACAGCTGGGTATAGCAGTTTGAACAACTGCCTCTCGACTTTCCGTGATTACTGAAATAAATGCGTTTCTCTACTGCCTGGTGTACAGTGAATAATCATTTTCCATAAACACTCTACTGTCTCCAACTTTTAATGCTTTGCTCTTTTGCCACAGTTTTGTCAGGATCAGCTCTTTCTGCTGGTAGGTATGCATCTTTACTAATACAAGTCTTGGCTGTTTTCTCATGACCATTTGGCACATACACATGGTTTTCCCGTTTAATAAACAATTCCTGCTGTGGAATACCAGTCCATTTGCTTATTTGTGCCCTCATATAATTAATGCAGTCTGTTCCTTCTAGTTTCTCTTGTACTATAGAAAATCTCAGATTTTTCCCTATGTATTTTGTCCTCCTATTTTACCATTTTAGTTTTAAATATCTCCTCTTGAGTAGTTTCACCCTAAAAAAACACACACAGTGGAGCAGCCAGCAAAATACGAAAGATTTAATAGCGTTCTGGTACCTCGGCTAGAATGCCTTCAGAGGAATAAATTTTCAATACTACCATGCAGTTAATATATACAAAATTTCCAATTACACAATTGACAATTACAATACTAATTAGCCCTTAAAAGAGCCACCACCATAATTATACAAAAACATAAGCATAAATTCATACATTAAAATTTATTTCCCATAGGTGCTAAAGTTTTATAATTCAAAATAAACCTACTCTCTAAGTTTAATAATTTATGTGCAAAATTACCCCATTAAGCATATAAGACTACCTGCCATTCTTAAAACAGCCCCCCCCGACTCCATCCCCTATTCCTAAGGTTCTCTTACTGCCTCCCTGCGTGGAAAAACATCACCACAGACAGGTGTGTCTTGTCTATCATACAGACGGGTTATTTTATGACCTGGATCACAACCCCTTCCTTGAGAGGCATTCCACAGCCCCCTAAAGTACAACTTCCATTATTTCAATCAGTTATAGACAACCTTATGGCCCAGGGAACAATTTAGCCAGTACCTCTGTCAGAAAGGGGGAGAGGGTTTCTACTCAAGACTTTGTCTAGTCCCAAGAAATGATGGTCCCTGGAGATCAGTTATAGATCTTTTCCATATCAGGTCTTTCTGCAAGTATCCACTTTTCAAATGCTCACTCTGCAGGCCCTCTTCCCCTTGATCTTTCCTCAAGGGTTCTTGGCCACCTTGTAAATCAAAGATGCCTACCTGCATATCCCAATAAGGCTCATCTCCAGGAAATATCTGCACTTTTCTGTGGCCTCCTCACATTTTCAGTTCTGTGCCTTGCCCTTTGGACTTTCTACAGCACCAAGGATCTTCACCAAGTGCTTGCCACCAGTGGTGGCCTTCTGCAGGATTCTAGAGATTCACATTTTCCCTTACCTAGACGAACTGCTCATCCAGGCAGACTGCACAGAATCCCTGCAAAGCCATTTAAAAACAGTAATTTCACTCATGCAAGCACTGGGCTTCAAGATACATTTTCCCAAGTCCAACCTGACCCCCCTCTCAGGACCAGATTTTTCTGGGGTGCAGGATAAGAACAGATGTCATGAGGGCCTTTCTGCCACCCCAAAAGATGGAAAATTTAAAGCAGTACCTGCTTACTGTCCTCCAAGCCACAGCCTTGACTGCCAGGCAGTACCTCAGACTCCTGAGTCACATGGCATTGACCATTCCCATGTTACCATTGGCAAGGCTCCACATGAGGAAGCTACAAGGGTACCTAAGGTGTATATGGACATAGCACACTCATCCTCTAAAGTACAAAATCCCTTTCCTTCCTTGTCTGAAAAAAAAAGATTCATTGGTGGGTGGACCAAGTGAGCTGCAACCTAGGACTCCCTTTACATCTTCCCCTACCAGTGCAAGAGATGTATACGGATGTCTCAGATCTGGGTTGGGGAGCAGCCATGGGTTCACTGAAGTCCAGGGCACTTGGCCGGACTCCTTCAGACTAGAACATATCAATATGAAAGAGATGAGAGCAATTTTGTTGGCCTTAAAGGGCTTCCAACATACGCTTAAACAGGGCCCACTAAAATTGTTCACAGACAACACTGCAGTTCTGTGGTATGTGAATAAGCAAGGGGGAACAAAATCCTACTTGCTATGCAGACTAGCTCTCCAAGTGTGGGAGCTTGCCACAACACAGGGAATCACACTACAGGCTGTGTATATCCCTTCAGAACAGAGTATGCAGGCAGACATATTGAGCAGGTCCATGCCACAGTCCCATGAATGGATGCTCCACAGGGATGTGTTCTTGGACATAATCCACAAATGGGGTATACCTCAGATCTGTTTGCCTCCCCTATAAACAGACAACTTCCATCCTTTTGCACCAGGCTGCCCAGTCCCCTGGCAAGGGTAATGGACTTCTCCTTCGCAACATCTTGGAAGGGGTTGTTTCTGTGTCCATTCCCCCTTCCCACTTTTACAGAAAGTCCTGCTGAAAATTCAACAGGACAAACCAAAAATCTTGTCAGTTTCTCCCTTTTGGCCAAGACAGCACTGGTTTCCCCCTCTTTCTGCATTTAACCAGGGGCAATCACCACAAGTTGCCTCACGGAGTGGACCTTCTCACACAGGACAAGAGATCCCTAATGCACCCACACCTACAATCTCTGAAACTTACCCTGTGGGTGATAGAGTTATGATACCTTATTAGACACCTTTACAATGAGGGCATTCTCTCAGTCCTGCAGGAGACCAGGAAACCTAATACAAGGAGGTCTTATGTGTCTAAATAGGAAAAGATTCTCCTCTTGGTGTCTACAACGACAGTTAGACCCTTTCCAGGGTGATGTCCCTTTGGTACTGTCATATTTGTGTGAACTCTTGCAGTCAGGATTGGTGTACTCTTCTGTTAAAGCCCACCTTGCTGCTGTTTCAGGTGGTATACCTCTGGATCCCTCTTTGGCTTCTCGATTGCCTGCTAAAATGTTCTTAAAGGGAGTTTTGCATCTCAGGCCCCCAGGAAACCGATTCCTCCACCCTGGGACCTGAATTGAGTTTTGGCAAAGCTTACTGTGGCTCCCTTCAAACCAGCTTCTAGGGCCTCCCCTGAAACACTGCACTTAGAAAACAGTACTACTAGTTGCCCTGACTTCAGCTAGATCAGTGTCAGAGTTACAGGACCTCATGACCATCCTTCCTTTGCTTATCTTTCACAAGATAGTGTAAGCCTTAGGACCAACCCTTCCTTCATGGCCAAGGTGGTCAATGAACTATCCTTAAACCAAGCCATTCACCTCCCCACCTTTTTTGCTCACCCTCAGGGTGACAGAGTGTCTTACATTCCCTTGATGTGCATAGATGGCTTAGGTTCTATCTGGACAAAACCAAACATATCAGAAAATCAGAGCAATTGTTTGTCTCCTTTCATCTCAGTGCCCTGAAGAAAGCTGTGACAAAGCAGACAGTTTCAGCCTGAATTTCTAGAGCAATTTCTTTCTGTTATGCATGCCATGGGAAATCCTTAGGGTCAGAAATTAAAGCACACTCCACTAGGGCTATGGCTTCATCTGGAGCTTTCTTTAAAGGATTGGACACTGCCACAATTTTAGAGGCAGCTGCATGGTTCGCTGTCCACACCTTTACCAAGCATTACAAATTGGACAACATTTCCAAATCCAGGGGTGGATTCACCAGGGCAATCCTGCATGGATTTGTAGAAAATATTTCCAAGCCGCCACCCTCTTCTTCATTGTAAGCTTTAGCACTTACCCCAATGTTGAGAATAGTGCAACATGAGAATAGAAGGACATTGAATAGTTGTGTAAAATCTTGCCATAACCACAGATGTCCTTCTCTTCCATGTTGCAGTATTCCTTCCCCCCCTCCTTCCTCTCTTTTTCCATCTAACTGGATGGCATTGAACTTGCAATGTTTCCTGGGACTGGGGTGCTCATTTCTGAGGTCTGGTACGTGCAGACATCACACTTATGGCCAATGTACCCAGCAGTGACTACAAGGTTTTGTTTACTGGCTGGACGTTCGGGTAGCAAGAGAGGAGAACCCATGTTTTGAGAATACTGCAACATGGAAGAGGAGGACATCTGTGGTTATGGTAAGATTTTACACAACTATTCTTTCTTGGAACTATGGTGGGTGTTTCAGGGTTTCTTCATTTTGTTTTGGCCAGATACATGCCTCTTACTTTGAATTTACTTGTTGTGGTCATATTTATTAAAGTTAGTTTTCTGCAGTTTCTAAGTCTTTTTCTTTCAACCTTTTTTTCAGGCTTTTCCCAATTCTGTTTTCCCTTGTAACCCTCCCCCATCAACTTGAAAAAAAGTTGAGTTTCCTTGTCTGCTTTTCTAACTCTTTTTCTATTCAGGCATGGTTCTGGTTTCAGGATTGGAGTTTGGTAATTACTGTGATAGCTGGTGTTGTAGACATTTGCTATACATTTAACGTGGGTAAGGATAAGACCCATGGTTTCAAAAAGTGCAAGCAATGTAACACAAGATCTCATCCCAAGACCCATGAGCTTTCCATTGTGTGTCTTGGGCATCTTGATTCTTATTGTCTAATTTGTAAGAATTTTAATTCCAGAAACAATTTGGTGTTAAAGGGTCGTCTTATGGGAGAAGCCCCAAACAGAAGCAAAAAGACAAGAAGTCCAGTGACAAGGACAGGAGAGAGCATCCAGAGAAAGAAAGTAAAAGAATATCAAGTGATGCAGAAATGTCAGTACTAGAGAAGCTTTAGCCTCCTCTTCATGTCCAAGGCCATTTTCCATGACCACTCCTTCACTCCCTGCTTCTCCTCCAAAGCAAGACTGTTTGAGGCCAACAGACTTCACTCCAAGAAGAACAGGAAGCTTCTCCCTGGATAAAGAGTTGTTAAGCTTTCTTTTCTCCCGTAACACTTTAGCACTTCCGGCTGTTTCTGTAGATCCCTCTGTAGCCCCAAGCAGTTAAATTTGGACAAGATTATGACAGTGGCTTTTGTGAAGGCTCATCTTCAATTTAGTGTTCTCTAAGACCCCTCAATATTTAGGGAGGAGCAAAAAGGTATCCAGGCCCTTTTCTTAGCAGTTCCTGTCCTGGGCCCATTTTCTGCACGAAGAGTATTAGAATGGGCCAAAGAACCTATGCCAATGTTCTCATCATCTATGGATTTGACTTCCTTAGTGGTAGTGGAAGTGTTTTCCTGAATATGTCAGCATCGATCCCAACTAGGACTGAAAAGATCAGCACTGTGGGCCTGATGACTCCTGTCCCAGTGTTTTCAGGGCCATTGTTGTTGTTGAAGCTGTCTGATTTTGATTCTTTTGATTCTTCAATGCTGAAGTCCACCTTGGATGGTCTGTGCACTGAAGTCATCAGTGCTGATGTCCCCCCCCCCTTTCGGCATTGGTGCCTATGAGGTTAGTTCCATTAGTTTCAGCAATGGGTACTTTGGCTGGAATTTTGACACAGAGGAGATAGTATTCAATGCTGATGTCCACCCCCCCCTTAGGCATTGGTGCCTATAAGGTCAGTGCCAGTGGCTTCAGCAGTTGGTACTTTGGCTGGAATTTCGGCACAGAGGAGATAGGATCAGATCTTCCTGCAAGAAGAGGCACCTGCTCCACTAGTTCTACCTTATAAATGATTAAAGCAGAGTCATCAGGCTACTCCTCCATCTTACCCTCCCAGGACAGACAACCTCAAAGATGCAGAAGACACTCCAGGTCTGGGTTGCTTTCTGCACAGGAGACCATAGATGAATCCTCTCCCAAGCTCACCTAGCGGAAAGACTATGCAGAAAGAAGAGGAAGTACATAGACTCCCCTTCAGAGTTCCTCTCCCCAGACATGAATCTCTGTGATGGGGAGGCTTCACCCCAATCCCTTCCAAGGCAGAGGGGATCATGGCCTATTGGCCTGATCTCCCCTGAGTAAAAGATGCTTCAGAAGGCCTAACTACCCTTACCGCCTAACTACCCTTACCCCCAGTAGCCTCAGTAGTACAGCTGCTGGATAAACTTGTCAATGTAGTGTGGTCTAATACTTGGATAGAGACTGATATCCTGGAACCAGTTTCACAGAAGCCCGACAGAGTGATACAGACACCAAAGGATAGGCCCAGTTGGAGTAAGGCACTTCTTGTTGACCCCATTGTTGTGTCAGTGGCTACCAAACGTGAGATTCCCTGAAGACTCTCAGGCAAAGTAACAGCCAAAGAATTCTCAGATGATCAATTGCTTTGGAAAGTCTTTATGTGTGTCAAGTATTTTTCAGTCTGGGAAATGATCTACTTGCAGCTTACAGTGAGACCTGGCTGGTAAAGCCCTGGAAACTCTGAAACTTTAGCTTACTGGAGACCTTTAAAAGCAGTTGGAGACTCAGGTGACCACTATTAATTCCATCACTTTGCTGTCCGTGCATTTTTTACACAAAGCAGCAGATGGAGCAGCTATATCTGTAGTATAAAGCATCACAGTGTTGTGTCAGGCCTGACTACACCTCACTGTTTTCACTAAACACTTCTGGGTGGCTTTTGTCAATGCTGTTTATGACAGAACCTCATGTTCTGGGCAGAACATTAAGGATAAGCTGCTGTAGCATGAGCAGAATGGAAAGATGCTAACAGCTGTTGCAGTTATGTTCTCAATCCCCCAGAGATCGTAGTCCCCTTCTGGTTTCTTTGATAAGAACATCTAGTTTCAGAAGTCCTAGCATTCTCTTCACCTGCAGAACTTTAGCAAAACTTCCCATGGGTAGAGATAGCTTATCTGGTGACAGCCACCGAAGAGGCTGAGGTGGACGGCGTCAATGGGGGGTTCCTGCTGTCAATCAGACAAGAATGTTAGCCCATTGAAAATTATATCCAGAGGCTATTCAGTACCATTTTTAAAACTACCCAGGCAGCTACCCTTCTATCCACTTTTAGTGCCACCACATCAAAAGATGGCAGCTCAGTAAGAGGTAAAAAACAACTGTTAAAAGGAGCCGTCCAGGAGGTCCCACCTGATCAGAGAGGATTCAGATGTTAATCAAGGTTCTCCTTGGTTCCAAAAACTCAGGACCTCAGACCAGTTCTAAACCTCAGTCATTTGATTCAATATGTAATGTCATCCTAGATGGTCATGGTGCAATCCATCATGCCGTACTTGCAAGCTGGAGATTGGATATGCTGTTTAGATTTCCCGGATACACATCAGGATAGCCAAACCATTCAGGAAATCATTCCTGTTTCAGGTAGGAGTCTGTCAGTTTAAGTTCAGGGCACTGTATTTTGCTCTCAGAACAACCCTCCCCCCAGGTATTCACCAATTACATTGCTTTAGTTGCGTGACTTATGGGGGTAAAAATATTTCCTTACTTTGAAGGCTGGCTCATTGTGGCACCTACACTGGAGAAACTCATTACAGCAAGACAGTATTTTCTTCAGCTGTGCCAATCCTTTGGGATTGCAGTCAGTCTTTTAAAATCTCAACTAAAGCCATCCCAGTTACTGATATTCATATGCTGCCATTTGAACATAGTTTGAGAGCTGGGCATATTACCACAGAACTAGATGTCTACATTAGTTCAAGCTGTACTAGACCTCTCCTATCACCCAAGACTGGATGCAGCATTTGTTCTCAAAGTTTTAGGCCTTATAGTGGCCGTCATCCAAATGGTACAATATGTCAGATTACACACAAGAATTCTTCAGTGGACAGTAGACATTCAGTGGTATCAAACAGCAGAAACCATGATGAACCCCCATAAAACTGTTAAAGATGTGTTTGAAGCATCTGTCATGGTGGACAAAACTAGAAAACCTCAGTTCTGGTAAACCTTTTCTTCAGCCTCCTCCAGCAGCCACTCCAACCATGGGAGCATCTTTGCTGGGGTTGGGGTTAGAGGCATTATTTGAATAGAAAGGTCCAAGGGACATGGACCATAGATGAAAGAAAATTGCACATCAGTGTCTTGGAGATGAGAGTTTTCTTTCTTGTGTTGTAGGCCTTTCAAGACCTTCTTCCTCAAAAAATGCAGTGTCCATCCACTCAGAAAGCATGGCTGTATTATGATGAATAAACAAGCAGGGCAAAACTTGATCTTACCTTCTTTTTTGAGAGGTTATGCAGGTTTAGGAGTGGTCCATATTGTCACTTATCCTTCTTAACTGTAGTACACATCAAAGGGGCATTCAGCCTGATTGCCAACAGGTTGAGAAGACAGATTTTGTTCCCACACAAGTGATCTCAACCATTTAATAGCCCTTTAAAGATATTTTGCAAGTGGGGACGACCTTGTTGCAATATCTTTTCTTCACCATCTGCAACAGATTTTTCTCCAGCATCCCCCAAAAGACACATTTGCTCACAATTGGCTTTCAGGCTCCTTTACGCCTTTCCCCAGTACCATTCTTTCTGATATTTCTGGAGAAAGCCAAAGTGTGTAAAGCCACATTTTTATAACCCCATTTTGGCTACAGCATAATTGGTCCTCCCTGCTTTGACCACTTCTAAGAAGAAAATACTTTCAGCTGTCATCTTACCCTACAGCTAACCCCTTGTTTTTTCAATTTCCGGTAATGGCGCAGGACCATGGGCTCCCACCACAAGTTATAAATTTAATTACAACTTCCTAGGAACCCTCAGTCAGGAAAATTTATAGAGGCAGATGAATGAAATTGTCTGACTGGGCAAAAAAAAAAAAAAAAAACACACACACACACATATCCTTTTTCAGATCAATTCTCTAAAATACTGACATTTTTGACAGAGTTGTTTCATACAGGAGCCAGCTGCTTCTCCATCAAGTTCACTTGGCTACAATTTCTTTTTATCAAGGGTCTGCACCCTCATTAATCTTCCACAAAACTCTGTAGACTATACATAAAAGGAGCTTTCCTTTCCCAACATCCACTGACCCATCCCTTACCTCTATGGTATTTAAATTTTGCATTGAAAAAACTTCCTGTTTCCACATTAAGACCTGCCACGTCAGCTGAAATTAAATTTCTAAACTGGAAGACCCTTCCTGGTGGCCATTACCACCGCTAGATGAATCTCAGAGTTGCAAGCCCTTTCTTCAAGATTCCCGTACATTGTATTCCACAGACAGGGTATCTCTTTAGACCAACCCCTCCTTTTTGCCCATAGTTGCTACACAGCCTAGTTTAAAATCAGTCCATTTACCTACTAGTGTTTCTACAATACTATTCCAATAAAGACTAATGCAAACAGTCTTGCTTGGATGTGCATAAGCATCCAAGGTTCTGCTTGTAAAGAACAAAATAATTTAGGAAGGATGACCAGTTACTTCTTATTTTTAAAGCTATGCAGTGGTCAGAAAGTACAATCACTGTGATATCTAAATTGCTATCCGACTGCATCAGTTTTTGCTATTGACTTAGCAATAAGTCTCTGTCTTCCAAATCAAGAGCACACACTGTCAGGGCTCAAAATACCTCAGTCTTTTCTGAGAAATGTACCTTTGGATAAAATGTGCACACCTGGTACATGGTCTACTTTACGTATATTTGCTAAAGGTAACAGTCTCGATATCTTATCCAAGTTTAGAGCATCTTTTGGGCTCTCCATTCTCAAAAGTCTCTTATCCTAGTTCCACCCAAGGCCTGCTGCTGTGGATTCTGTCTGTCCACAGACAGGATCAGTGTAAATATGCAGGTTATATACTTAGCAAAACATTGGATTTAGTTGGTCTAACCACTAACAACCCCCTACCTATCCTGTCCAAATTGACCCATCTGGAAGAACATAAAGTAGCACCAGAAGCCAACATTTGGTGCTCGGTTGCTAAATTGCCCATGTCTTTAGGAGCCTTTTTTCCCTTGTTGTGATTGTCTTGTCGGAAGCATATTGGCTTACTTAATCTAGAGAGTTAACTGTGAGCAATGCATTAAAGGGCAGGGGAGGAGCTTGAGCTAGACAGAGTTCTTGTTGCTGTGGAGATGAAGCAGCTTTGGTGACTAGTCCATCTGTTCCTGTGCACAGACACAGACAAACTGTAGCCAAGTACTGGTAAGTATATAACACTTTTCACAGAAAGGATTAGGATTGATTGTAAAAACGTTTCTGAAGACATACTAGTATCAAAAACAGTGAGTAAATTTAGGAATGTTTGGGCAGGCATGTGACTGTCATGAAAACATCTAGGATTGAGAGGAATGAGCTTTTACGCAGTAGAAAATGCAGGTTAACTTATCCATTATGTATTGGGCACACTAGGTGGGCCATATGTTCCTGATTTGCTGTCAGAATTTGTTTCTTTGTATCATTCTTTAAGATGTGTTACGATTTCTAGTATCTTGTGGAGCTGTACTGCTCATAACTATCTTAACTGTAAACATGTCTGCCAAAACAGGAAGGAGCTGGTCATACACACAGTCCTAAGATTGTGCTGCTACAGACAAGGAAAACAGGAGACCAATGTCATACATCAGGCATGGCAAATTTTAAGATACAGAACGTAAGTTGTAATATTTTCCGTTTTTGTTACAGTACCAAGCAAAGAAGATCTTTGGTTAGCTCAAGGGGAGCCCAACCTCTAGAACGTTTACAGAAGACCAAGTCTCAGAGATATCAGCAGGGTTTAAATGAGTTTGAGTATGACTCTGAAGATGATTTGCAGATTGATGAAACTCCACAAAAGGATAAGATGATCAAATTACATAAAAGTAAGTTACCAAGCATACTTCACCTACTTCTTGCTATATCCATCTCTAGTCACTGATCTGCTCAATACTGTAAGGAATGGAGCCAGTCTCTCCAGCCTTCAAGTCCCTAGTACCATAACATTTTTTATTCAAAATACTACTGTGTTTTTTTCGATTCACTTAATTTTACATTTGAAAACAACATCATCTAGAAAATGGAGTATGCCATGCAGTTTCAATTTTTGATGGAAATTATGACATTGTGTCAGTAGCTCATATGTTTCAGTAAGAGTGTGTACATATAGTGAGACAAGACCGAACAAAACGTAAAGGTGGTGGAGTAGCAATTCTATTTAAAAACGGACTTCTTATCTCTACCCTGCCTTCTAATCCAACCCAGGATAGTAACGCAGAAGTCCTCATTACTAAACTTCAAATCAACGCAAACAAATCTTTATACATTATCTGCATTTACATACCACCTGGAAATAATATCACTACAATAGAGGCTTTTCTAAGCTGGGTGTCTTCTACTTACCCCCAAGAAACAATAATACTAGGCTTAATTTTAACATTGACTGGAAAAGTGTTAGTGCTGAAAATCCTACCTCTCATATTAACCTCCATGGCTTTACCCAAACCATAACCTCTACAACCAGAACTAACAAACCTAATAAGAAAGAGAGCACCTTAGACTGGATACTCATAAATAATCTGAAACAAACTTACAGGGTAGGAACCCTGCCAGATGATGTAAGTGATCATTCTTTGACCTACATCATAAAAGAAAAGAAGGATTTTCCAAACCTCCCCACCTTTAGGACAACACGCTCTACCAAACACTTTAACTCTGAATTATTTCAAACTGAGCTTAAAGCATGCAACTGGAACCCTTTAAAAACCCTTCCACTTGAAGAGGCTGTAAAGTATTTTAACTCTACATTCTTATCTATCCTGGATAAGCATGCTCCTAAACGTTCCATTAGAATGAAGTCTAACCCAGCCCCATGGCTTTCTAATGAAACTAGAAATCAAATTATGCTTAGGAACAAAGTCTGGGCTAAATGGAGATCTAACAGAAATATCTCTGATCATCTACATTTTAGGCAGCTCAGAAATAGTACAAAAAAGGCAATACTTACAGATAAAAAAAACTACTACAGTAAACGCCAACAAACTCATCGAAATAATCCTCAAAAGTTCTGGTCTTGCATTAATAAGCTCCTTTCCCCAGGTAACTCTCGAACACCCACCCCACTTGATACAGATCCAAATACTCCTCATCAAACTGCCAATACCTTTAACTCTTTCTTCACTGAGACTATACAATCTCTAGCTAGTCAACTTATCTCAGAAAACTCCAGCCTTCCCATCAACTTACCACACTCTTTATCTAAATTCAAACTACAACCCATCTCTACTTCTCTCATCTATAAATGTATTCAAAAACTCAAGCCATGTACTCCATCTGCTGACCAACATCCTTCCCAATGTCTCCCAAAAGCAGCCAAAGTAATTGCCTACCCTATATCTATCCTTATAAATAGAACAATCCAAGAAGGAACCATCCCAGATATTTGGAAAATCTCCCACATTATCCCCTTACATAAAGGTGGGAACTCTAATGATTACTCTAACTATCGGCCAATTGCTCTCTTATCACCCTTAGCAAAAATTATGGACAAATGCATTCACCAACAACTTTTGCATCATCTCTCTCAACATAACTTAATACCAAACTGTCAACATGGCTTTACGCCATCACATACTACCACTACTGCTCTTCTATCCTTTACAGATACCATCAATAGAAATCATAACAAAAACATCCTCTCATCTGCACTCTTTATTGACCTCTCTAAAGCTTTCGACATGGTAAACTATACCCTCTTAATCAATATTCTTGAATCTCTTTCCTTTGATTCTCTGGCCATTAAATGGTTTAGATCATACCTCAGCAACAGGCAACAGGCAGTCCTCTGGGAAAATCAAATTTCATCCTTTTTACCTGTCACCATCAGGGTCCCTCAGGGCTCCATTCTTGGACCACTTCTTTTCTCATTATTTATTAATGATCTCCATGTAGCAGTTCCTCAAGCCACCTTTATTCAATATGCAGATGATTCCACACTAATATGCTCAGCAACCTCTCCATCTGAACAATATTCTCTTACTCAAAATGTTTTCAACACTGTAGAAACATGGTTTACCAAACGTTGCCTCCTTCTTAATGCCAAAAAAACAAAAACTCCTTCTCTTTACTCCCACTACTAGGTCCCCCCCCCCCTTAGATTTATCAATCTCTTCAAATAATGGCACTGCTATTTTCCCAGACTCTACCACTAAACATTTAGGAATAACCATTGACAATAACCTCTCGTTTGATTACCATATAAATAACACCATTAAAATAGTCAACAGAAAAATAAGCTCCTTATATAGAATAAAACCCTTTTTAACCCCAGCAGCCAGAGCCAAGATCACTCACTCCCATCTAATCTCAACCCTTCTGTATGCTTCACCTATTTTTTACCAACCTTAAGAAAACTAACCTTAACAAATTAGCAACTTCCTATAATAACATTGCCAGATTCGCTACTGGCAATCCCTTCAGAACCCACCACTGTTCTAATCTTAGGCAACTAGACTGGCTGGAATTCCAAAACCATCTGATAATCCCCCAACTCACAATTGCCCACAAGATATTTTACCAACCCAATAACACCCCTATACTCTCAAAGCTCTTAATCCCATATAATAATCTGAACTCCCTATGTTCTTCTAGCAGCCTCCTTGCTAGCATAGCAAAGTCTAATAATACGGCTGGTGACTCTCTGTTTACCAACACAGCAGGAAAAAACTGGAACCTGTTACCCAATGAACTAACTCTAATTACATCCTTGCCACTCTTTAAACAAAAACTTAAAAAACACCTCCAAATGCATTGGTTATGCCCTTGTAGTAACCCTGACTAACCACCCTCTTCACCTCTGTTTCTTCCTCTTGTAACCAAACTTCCAAACATTTAAATGCTTAGTCTTGTAAGTAAGACTGACACTATTTAAACTCTAATCAACTTATTGTTTAAATCCTTCTACCTGATGTGAACAATTGTATATAATTCTTACTGTATTACATTTGTTTAGCTTTCTTAAGTGATATTATGTTTACTGTAGCTTTCCTCGAGTGTTTTTATCTCTAGAATGTAACAATTACCTGTTTTATTTTGTTTATTAATCCTTTATTTACCATGTAACAATATTTCTATACTTTTGTATATCTGTGTGGAGCTTTTCTCCCCAGGCCTCTACTGAAAATGGAAATATATCCAACTAGACTAGCCCGGTCAACAAATGTAAAATAAATAAATAAATATATATATATATGTGATGATTATTCTGGTTTACATAATGTCACATATCCTATTATTCTGCTACCGTAATATAAACTCTTATGCTGCAGTAACTCTTTTGCAGTAAGGTTTCTTAACATTTGGATGTTAAAGTGAGAAATAGCACGTGCATTTTGTTTGGGCATGTAACCATGACAGTAGCACAGAATCAGGATATATTTTGTTACTCACTTAGAAGGTTAGCAGATTAACAGGTTTTGCATTAGCTAACATTTTCTATAGAAGTAGAAGTCTGAAATGGTGATGACTTGTATTATTTAGTGACTGTAACCATGCATTATTTGCCAGAAAATAACATTTTATGATAACACACAAAAATATCAGGCAAATTTAAGGACAGTTGATAGCTGCTATAAGTATAAGCAAAGAACTGCACAACTGAATCAGTTGTATTTCTGTCAAGGTAGTCTGACAACTGTATTTAGGATTCTCTTAGTTGACTACACTAAAATTTAAAGTTGCATTACCTAATATATTACACTACCGTAAATATTAGTGTGTGTGCATGTCTGATGCTTTACTTCTTATTTATATTTGCCAAATTGTTAGATTATTGCTTTCTGATAAACTGACAGGTTAGCACAAATTCTGCTGCCTTTTCAGGTATTCATTATTACTCAATAAAATCTGTTTACAGGCTCAACTGTTAAAGTCTTGTATTTCATTCCTTGTAGGCATAAGTTTCTTGTATGGGTTATGAAATGTTCAGTGTTCTTTTTATATCGGATACAATGTATAAATATTATAACTGATGATGAAATTAAAACATTATTTTTTTCTAAATTAATGTAATTTTGGTTTCCGAACCATTTTTATTTGATCAGTGGATTTCCTGATTTTTTTAATTATTTGGATGGGTTGAACCATATGAATCTGTTTTCACAGTCATAATGTAAACCAAAAGCAAAAAGGCAAACCTAGCATATAAAGGTGTTAGTTAACACCTTCTCAGAATGAGTTCCTCAGTAGCACTTCTAGTTTTACATAAAATCTGTTTTTATTAAACTTTGTTTTAGTGATTCCCCAAGTTCACAAACAGCATTGCAGCACAATCTTTTCTTTTAGCTGTTAATCAAATAATATAAAACTTTTTGAATATGTTCTTTCTAATGGCCTATTTGCTAGAAGTGTTTTACACTGTATCAAAGCTTTAAATAAATGCAAAGAAAATATTGACCATGTAGTATACAATCATTTAAAATTATTATTCATGATTCAGATGTCCCTTGTTTTTTTAACTAATATTCTGACATTTTGTTGATGAAAGTTCCATTTCTTATATAGGAACATAGGAAAAATCATAAGTACCATAAGATGCCTAGCCATAAACACTTTTAAGAAGACAAGAGTTTGTCTCTCCCTTTTTAAGCACTTAATATTGCTCACCTCTCATATATTCTTCAGAATTTGCTGGATGTCTTCTTGTGTCAGAGTGATTCCTTTCTACATAGCTAGAAATAAATATCCAGCAAAGCCCTTATCCCTTTCACTATTCCCTCTGTTTTATCTAAACTAATCACGTAGAGAGATGCTGTAATTACCACCTGCCCAGGCCAAATAACATTACACAAGTTAATGTATTTCCCCTTAAACTATTCCTACTTTAGGACACTGCCAAAAGGTATGTATAAAATCTCCTAGTAAATCAGTATCACATCTACAACAAAGAGGTATAACACTTGGGAATGTGCTAGAGTCTTTCAGGGGGTGTACTAATGCTTTTCCTTTTTAACCAATATGTTCTTGCCTGTTTTTTTTTTTTTTTTTTCTCTCACGAACACATTTCAGAAATTCATCATTCTGGATTGTACACAGTTCCAAAGCCTTCAGCTTATCCATTAAATTATTGTACATTAGTACTGTAGTCTACACCCGTATCTATGTGTTCTCACATCATTATTTTCCATTTATACACTACAGAACTTCAGATGTCTGGCAATGCCTGTTGCTTGCAGCCCCCTTTCTTGTAACATTTCTGTTTGAGCCTACTCATTCAGCCAAGTCAGTGTGTTTGTCTCTTTCAGTGACTCAGCTCTGTTAGCTCTGCTATCAACATTCCTGTGCCCTTTTTCCTGTCCAGCCTTCTGTCCTGTACTAAATTATTAATCTTTGTGATACCTCCCAATTGGTAGATTTCCACTGAGAGTGATAGTTTAAATCCTATATCCCTTGTAATATTTTAAGCCCCATTACCTTGTTACATGTCTCAAAGTCAAGGACTCCTGACCCTCCTGATGTTGTTGGCAACATTTTAATATTCCAAATCACCCAAGCTTTTTGTTCCACCCATGTATATTTTGTAGTTCTTTTTTTTCTATTTACTAAAAGCACATATGACAGAGTAAAAGGCAAACCGTGAGACACATATACTATATATGGCAGGATGAACCACCAGACTGCCTGAATTCTTTGCATTGTCTTGACAAATATTCTGCCATTTCCCATGTAGAGCTTTTACTTTACTTAACAATACTCCATCATGTTTAGGACAGTGACCATTCAGTTATGTCTGTTAACATCAGTCTTAAACTGGCTGATTGGAGTTACTCACAAATGAGTACTTGTCACATAACCTGTCACTGGATGAATAATATCTTTATGGCTTTAGTCTTATATGTGTATCTCATATCCAGCATTTCTACCATATAAACAACATTCCTGATAGATTACTTCCAAATCCCTTTCAGGATCTGTGAGATAAAGAAGCTAATCGTCCTTGTGTAGTGGCAACTTGTGTCCTGCAGCTCATAACCCCTTTACATGTGTCTGCTTCTGCCTAGTTGCCAGTTGTTCAAGATAAGTAACAAACAGAAGCGTGGAAAGAAGACACCCCTTGATAAAATGCCTCTGTTTAACTGAACATTTTTGGAAAGATTTTTTTTCTTGTCTTTTTTTTTTTCCTTTTCACTGAGGCATTATAATACAAAGATTTTATTACATGCATTATTTCTTGGTCTGCTTTGTAACCTAGCATTTTGTCTGTATTACCCTGTAATTTTAGCAGTTTGACTTCAGCCTCTTTCTCCTTGTGAATAATTTATTCCTGTTGCTTTAGTATCTCTGCATGTACTCTCGCCATTTTTGAATTTGCTGTCTTTTCTTATTTACACAATTCTGTAGAAAATACATTAGTGCTTTTTTATACCTATCCCATAATTTTATCTGACTCCCTTGTTGTATGGAAAGCTCATTACCATTAGAAAACAACTCCAGACTGCGTTTAAACTGTTCTGGTTTGACAGAAATGCATCTTAATTCACCAATTTTTCTCGCACCTTTCCTTGTCGACATACCATTTTATAAGAAGTGGAACATGGTCTGATAGTGAAACTGGGTATCTGTTCAGACTCTCAATAAAATATACATTCTCCTTGTTAACCGTTGTTTTGTCTATTAATACTTGTATGAGGAACCTGTATAAGTATCTCTAGGAGTTCTTAATGCCTCATTCACTTCTTTCTATTTAGTGTAGCATGCTTATAAATAAATCATCCTAGCGCAGATACGGTGTGAGCTGTTGGACCACTGTGTATCTCATAAGTAAAAAATTGTGTTCTGGTCTCCTGCCCCAAAAAAGCCACTTCTTCCTTTGCTATAATCCACTCGTTTAACACTCTAGCTACAGTTTGTTGAGTAATCCATGGTGAATTCTCAGCTTTATAATCATACATAACACTCCCTCTGGCTTCCCTGTTGCTGTCAGAAATCTATCTTTTTGAGTTATGTGCAGCTCAAAAGTCATATTTCTTTGCATAATGTAGCAAAAACCCTTTGTCCTCCCAGTGGATATAATGAAATTCCTAACAGTTTTTACCCAGGATTCCCTAATTTCAAATGTTCAGTGTCATTTGGATGCATTTCTTGCAGAAATGCAAGTAGAGGCCCAATTTCCCGATGTACAAAAATACCATGGATCTTTTGATGGGATTTGACAAGCCATTAACATTCCATGATAAGATTGCGGATATTCTTTATATAGCCAATCTCCATTACAGCACCTTCCTCTCTGATGACAACTATTAAATTTTGGTTGCATAAGCTGTAAGTAGCTGCTGCATTTGAAAATAAATATCACATCATACTAACTTCTGTTGCATCATTTGGCAACTTTGTGAATGGCATTTCTTGCATGATGATTTGTATAAAACTTAATTATAAATAACATAGATAAAAAAATAAAATTTAACAGTAATTTGTAAAGTTTTTTAAAATTGTCTTTAAAAGAATTAAGATTATAGATTTACATATACAGCAGTCATAGCTGTAGCCAGAAGAAGCCTGTTATATTCTTCCAGTGCTTCATTCATCCATTCCTGATCCTCTCTTTCCCTTTGAGTTACTGGTCTAACTTTCAAAATATCACACCCCTTGAGTTATGTTCTGAAGCCCAAATAAAAGTTTCAGAGATCCAAAATTCTTTTCCCTTCAACATGAAGTAACCTTCAAATTATTTTCCTTTCATTCTGAATTAACATTAAAAAATTAAAGACAAATTGTTTGTAAAGCTTCTCACAACCTGTACATTTTACATTTATCTCACATACACACAAAGATGTTATTTATTTATTTATTTATCCATCCATCCATCCTTTATTGACCATGTTAGTACCACTAGGCTGGTAGTTACTTTTCAGGGGAGAGCTAAGGTGTTACTTTTACTACTAGAAGAAAATTGGCCAGAGCATCTGGGAACTCCCCTTCTCTTTTCATTAGGTGGTGTGGGATCATTTACATCCACTGGAGCTATCCATCAACTCAAGCAGATGGGATCTCTGTTTAACATCTCATTCAAAGGACAGCAAGCATATTGAAGAGTGTGAAGTACCCTCTAATGCTGTACTGCAATGTCAGCAATCTAATCATCTGGAGTGGGAAAAGAAGCCACAGCCGTTTGGGCTTCCAACACCAAAGGCGAGTGAGCTGGCTGTTTCACTACTAACACTGTTATTCCTTTTTAAGCATATTATTTTACTTTGTCTGACTCATCGTAGATTATTCTCATTCCAGTCCTATAATGTTCTTGTTTTCTCATTTCATAGAACTAAAAAATTCTACTGCCTGCCCAAGCAAGCAAGTGGAGATGACAGTTGCCTTCTTACAGGATGTTCCCCTTAACTGTTAGCAGTAGTATAGATGGAAAGGCTATATTAGAGTATTCAATCCTGAAGGGGAATAACCGTTGTTCACACACAGGTTTACAACTGTAATGCTCTAAACCATAATTATGCACACTGCTTTATATAAAGTTCAAATTGTCCTCGGTACCTTAGCTGTGCAGATGTTCATCGTGTTTCACTGCTGCAGTCATTACACTTGGGTTATCCTGCCGTCAGGTGGTCCCGCAGTCGGCCAGAGTTCCAAAGTCTTGGTCCTGCGTCGGTTGCTGTCTCCTCCTGCCTGACGTCAGTGTGTCAGGGGTATACAAGAAGCAGCCAACGCCATTTTCTTCAGTCTTTCTTGCTGCGCGGTGCCTGAAGCAAAAGCAGTTCGCAAGTGCTGGTCGGCCAACTCCTGAGATATCAATTTTGAATTTCAGAACCAAAGTCTTCAATAAAGCTAAGTACCCCGTTGGGGAAACTTTTTCTTGCCTCAGACCAATGTCCGTAAAAGTTAATAATTGTATTTCTTGTGGGAAGCAAATACCTCATAAGGATTTTCATTCTTACTGTATTCCATGCCTAGGCCCAGGTCACGATGTCACTAGTTGCCAGTTTTGTGCTAGATTTAACAAACACACTATTAAACGTCTGTTTGTTTTTGCTCGCCATTACTTTGGCAGAAGGTTTAATTATACCATGCCGTCGGAACAACCGACGACCGGAATTCACAAAAAACGCAAAGATAAGGATAAGGACAGGCATCCAAGGCCCAAAACTGATGACGAAGCCTCTTCTAGGCCAGTTGCCGGTTCGCTGGTTCTCAGTGAGGTGCTTTCGCAGCCCCTGACACCTGCTACCTCAGAGCCACAGGCCACGACCGACTCCCACGTGGAGTTGCCTAGGCCTCTGGGTACTCAGGGTATTGGGCCTATGGAGACCAACCCTTCAGATGGGTCCGGAGCCGCTGAGCAGGCATCGGCTTCTGATGGTGTTTTCAGACCTTCACAACTTACCATTGCATCTACAGCCAAGTCTAAAACTACTTTAAAGACAAAGAAGCAAGTACAGTATTCACCTGGACAGGCCTCCATGCCTAAAAAGCAGATGCTCAAAATGGCCGAAGACGTAATTACTCTGATCAGGGGTTCCCATCCCCCTCCTGATAAAAGGCCTAGGCAGAATACAGACTATGATTCCTCTGACCAGGTTTCTATATATTCTGATTCCTCTTCAGACCAGAGATACTCTTTATCCCCCTATGGAGGACTCTGATGCTGAAGAATCAATTCCTTCAGCCTCTCCTCCTGAGGATTACCCTTTTGGGGAAACTTTACATACCATGAGGGAGCATTTCCATTGGGAGGGCCAGGATTACTCAGAATCCAAGAAGAGGCTCAGAGACATTCTTTTATTGCCTCAGCACAGGCCCCTTGCTATTCTGCCAGTGTTGGATACTGTGGACGATGTGTTCTCTGAATCCAATTTAAATCCAGATTCTTTACCCCCTGCTCCAGTCAAGCCAGACAGGTACTACAGAGTCCCTGACTCACACAAGTTTCTTTATAAAAACCCTGCTGCTGACCCAGAAACTATTTCCCAGGGTCCCAAAGGGGTAAAGGCCTCCACGGCTAAAAATCCAGTTCCCTCGGACAGGGATTCTAGAGCATTAGACAGATGGGGGAAGAAAGTTTACACCTCTGCAAATTTAGCAGTAAGGGCTTTAAACTGCCAGTTTCACATGCTTAAATATCAACAATATTTACTGTCTCAGTTAAAACAGAAAATGAGTACAAGTGCAGAACAACCTGATTTTAAGGAAATGCAGGATTTATTGCATGCAGCTGAACAAGTGGGAAGGCATACTTTGCAATGTGGTTTTATTCATTAGAAGCTTCTTGTAGAGCAGCAGTTACAGGATCTGTGATTCGAAGACATGCTTGGTTAAAGGAACAAACCTTACCAGATCATGTTAAGGCAAAATTATTGGATGCTCCTTTACAGCAAGATATCTTATTTGGTGTTAAGGCAGAAGAGGTATTAAAGAAAATGGAGGATAAGGCAAAATCTATGCAAACAGTGAAGGATTTCTTACAGGTACAGCCACCAAGATTTAGCAGGAATTGGCCTGCGAAAAATTGGTCCTTTCCAGTGTCAGACAGGCCACAAAGAGGCAGATACAGACGCCCAAGAGGCAGATCTCAGCCCCAAGGCTCTTACAGACCACGACAGTGGGGTGCTTCAACCCCAAAAGGAGGTGAGGACAAGTCCTAACCTTATAGGAAACAGTCCCAATGACTTCCCCCTTCCAATGCCAAACTCTTGTCTTTTGGCAGCTCCCTTAGGGGGGAAACTAGCACTTTTTTCACAAAACTGGCAAGCAATCACCCAAGACAAATGGGTGCTGAATATTGTATCTCAAGGTTACAGGTTCCACTTTCACACTTTACCAAGGCTAAAAGGTATGCCAGACCTGCCACACAATCAATGGGCAGAGGCACAAAAACAAATTACAGCCCTCATGGACATGAGAGCTATTCAAAAAGTACCACAGCAGGAACAAGGACAAGGATTTTACTCAAGACTCTTCCTGGTCCCCAGAAAGGACAAAGCCTGGAGACCCATACTAGACCTTTCCACTCAAAATACTTACCTGGATGTTCCGAAATTCAAAATGTTGACACTACAGCAGCTCCTTCCCATGTTGGGCAAGAAAGCTTGGCTTGTTACTTTGGATCTCAAAGAGGCATACCTGCATGTCCCTATCAGACAAAATTGCAGAAGATATCTCAGATTCATAGCTGGTTCAATGCACTACCAATTCTCTGTACTGCCCTTTGGCTTATCTACTGTGCCCAGGGTCTTCACAAAGTGCCTGGCACCAGTAATTGCATTTTGCAGACAAAAAGGAATTCAAATATATCCATACCTGGATGACTGCCTGATTCAAGCAGAGAGCAAGGACATTCTTCTAAAGCATCTGGCATTTGTAAAAAAAGTTGTTAAGTTGCCTAGGGTACACAATAAATGAAAAGAAGTCAAAACTAGTGCCCTCATAAGAGATAATATTCCTGGGTGCCAGCTTAAATACAACGGCCCAGATGGCTTATCTCACGCCAGACAAACAAGGACAACTGACTCAGTATTTTCAAATGATGGCAACAAAGTCCCAACTCCCTGCAAGAAAAATTATGCAGGCCTTGGGATTCATGGCATCCTGCATTCTACTAATTCCATATGCCAGACTGCATATGAGGAAATTACAATGGTACCTAAAAAGTGTTTGGACTCAACACTCTCACAGCTTGGAAACAGTAATGCCACTTATTCCCTGCCTACAACAGGAGTTTCGATGGTGGGCACAGGCATGTCACCTCAACAAGGGTCAGCCTTTCACTCTTCCCACAGCCAAGCAGACTTTAACAACAGATGCTTCGGATTACGCCTGGGGAGCACACATGGCAGGAAAATGTATTCAGGGCAAATGGACCACAGACCAAATGCATCTTCACATCAATCAAAAAGAGATGTTGGCTGTACAAAATGCCCTAACAGCTTTCAAGGACCTTCTGCATCCAGGACAATTACTGTTAAAGACAGACAACACCACCGTAATGTGGTACATAAACAAGCAAGGGGGCACTCATTCTTACCCCCTATGCAGACAAGCCATGACCTTGTGGAGCACAGCTATAACTTATCAAGTTCATCTGCTAGCACAATTCCTGCCAGGAAAGAAAAATACTCTGGCAGACGACTTAAGCAGAAACATCATGGATCCTCACGAGTGGAAATTAAATCCACAAGTTTTCAGCATGATAATACAAAAATGGGGGTGCCCGGACATGGATCTCTTTGCCTCACCACTGAATTGCCAACTACAAAAATTCTGCATAAGGACTTATCCCACACAAGCATGGAAAGTGGATGCTCTTCCGTTCAGCTGGAAAAGCCTAAACGTTTATGCCTTCCCACCTCTGCTTCTCCTTTCAAAGGTACTCCTAAAAGCCAGACATGACAAACCACAGATGATTCTGATTGCTCCAGACTGGCCACGCCAGCATTGGTACCCAATCTTAAAGAACTTAGCTCAAGGCCCACCTTGGATTTTGCCTCAAATTCCACACCTTCTGACTCAGCAAAACAATCAGATCCTGCACAGTCAGCTCAAAACCTTATCCCTGGCTGCATGGCAGATTCATTAGCCAAACAGACAACACCTCTATCTAAAGCTGTTGTGGATGTCATTTTGGAGGCCAGTAGGCCTAGCACCAGGAAATCTTATTCAGAAAAGTGGAAGAGATTCTGTGCCTGGAACCAGGCTCAAAGCCTTGACCCGCTTGTCCCTAACATTCCTCAGATACTACAATACTTAACTGAGATGCTGGACAAAGGACTATCCTTCTCATTCATTAAGATCCACGTTTCTGCCATTTCGGCTCATTACAACACAGATCCTCCTATTTTCTCTCATCCATTGCTAAAGCAGTACCTCAGAGGGGCTAAAAACATAAGACCGCCCCGGAGAGCACCAACTCCTACTTGGGACCTCAATTTTGTCTTGGAAAAACTCACTTTACCTCCTTTTGAGCCAGCCAATTTAGCAGAATTAAAATATATATCATGGAAAACTGCTCTGCTACTGGCAATAACCTCAGCACGAAGAGTCTCAGAACTACAGGCACTAATGGCAGTGGAGCCTTTCATCATTTTCCACCAAGACAGGGTTTCTCTAAGAACAAACCCTTCATTTATGGCTAAGGTGGTATCCTGTGTGGCTCTTAACCGAACTATTCACTTGCCAACTTTTTATCCAAATCCCCAGAGTAAAGGGGAGAGAATTCTACATTCCTTGGACATACACAGGCAATTACACTTCTATTTGGACAAAACAAAAGCTTTCAGAAAAACTGAACAATTGTTTGTATCTTATGCTGCAAGATCACAGGGAAAGGCTGTTTCAAAGCAGAACATTTCAATGTGGATAGGACACTGTATCAGGTTCTGCTACACACAACATGGGAAACCTGTACCATCTAACATTAGACCACATTCCACCAGGGCAACTGCAACTTCTACTGCCTTTCTTAGAGGAGTACCTACCAAAGACATTTTGGAAGCTGCAACATGGAGTTCAGTGCACACGTTTACCAAGCATTATCACTTGCCTCTTTACTCTAGATCCAGAGCTGGCTTTGCCACTGCAGTGCTGCAGGGCCTCATAGCCACACCAAATCCTCTATAGAACCAGCCACCCTTACTCAACTTTGGGATTCTACCCAAGTGTAATGACTGCAGCAGTGAAACACGATGAACATAGTACAGTTTTGTACCTACCATAAATGTAGATGTTCGAGTGTCTTCACTGCTGCAGTCCTGGTTACCCACCCGTCATCCCCTCTTTCTTACCTGGGTCTTATCTATAACTTTCTACACTATACTACCTATGTGGTGTATTTGCTGGTTACTGAAGGTTTTGTTTTTACCTTACTGTATGTTTTGTAAGCAATATGTATTGCCTATTTTTTGGGGAGCACCTGACATCTGGGGCAAGAAAAACTGAAGAAAATGGTGTCGACTGCTTCTTATATACCCCTGACGCACTGACGTCAGGGAGGAGACGACAGCAACTGACGCCGGACCAAGACTTTGAAACTCTGGCCGACTGCGGGACCGCCTGATGGCAGGATAACCCAAGTATAATGACAGCAGTGAAGACACGCGAACATCTACATTTATGGTAGATACAAAACTGTACTTTTTTAGAAGTATTGCTGTGAGCTTATCTTTCTTTCAGTTCAGGAATCTCAACAGTACCCCAAGTGTTCAGCCATTCAAAATCCATTCAAGTAATACATTCAGCTTATTAGTTCAGATTTCATTGACAGAACCTTACAGTATACACAAGTACCTGTGTGTGTTGCTTCCTTTCTGATTCACTGCAAAAGCAAGAATTTGCCTGTGTGGCATCCTTCCCTTCAAGACTGGAAAATGTATTTTTTCCCTTCTCAGTTGTCCTGAAGTGGTGGAAGAGTCTTTCGCTGCAATACATGTCATCTGTAGTGAGCACTTACCAACATCATAGAGCATTTGGTGGACTGTAGCCTCTACATTTTCACGAGCATAAAATATAACTGTTTTCCCAGGAAGTTTCACTCTGAAATATGCTTTTGTACTTCAAAGAATGAGTGCTATAAGGAGCCAGTATAACAGAGAACTCTTTCTTTGAAGTACTGTCTTCCACTACCTTCTTCCTTAATTGGTGTGTCATTGGTAGAGGCTTCTGATCTCTAACAACCTAGACATTTCCTTTATTTTTAGAACATAGTAGATTTCTCCAGGGATTCCATCTTCAGTTATTGTTATGGTTCTCTGTGCAGGATTTCATGGAAGAAAAATCTCTGATACTATATCAGTGTTTGGATTGGTGGCAAGATTCTGAAGAGAAATCTTTCTCTCTCATTGAGTTAAGGATTTAATTAGCGGATTTCACTGATTCAGCTCATTCTATGGATATCATTTTAACAAACATACCAAAATGATTTCTGACCACAGATGTAACTGGTCTAGATTGAAGAGTTCACAGGATTAACAAATGCATAATGCTTTCTTTCCCTTTTAAAGATAGATGCACATTAGCCAGTGCCGGTGTTGTAGATGGGTCAAGACCTGACCTGCAACTCAGACGACCTGAATTTGAGTAGTGGTGTAGGCATTTGACAGCACTGGCAAGGAGCATGAGCTTGCCTATCCTTGGGGGGGGGGGGTGGTGGTGGTGGAGGAGGATGGGAGAGAGATTTGAAGCAAGGAATGCCGTCTCCCACAGTTCCTCCGAGGAGGGGCAGCATGTCAGTGTGTGTTCTGGGGTTAGACATTTAGCTCACCAACTACATTGCTGAGTTTATGGAAACATGCAATCACAAAGGAGAGAGGAGGTCTCCATGGTGAACGTGGTAGCTTCCCCACCAGGGAATGGGGGGATGGATTTGGGCTATAGAAGTAATGTTCTCAGTTTTGGGGATGCCAGTTAGGGTACATGCAAGTTCCCTCAGATGGCTCTTGCCTTGTGCAGTACTAGGTTGTAGTCCATTGTATGGAGGAATGATCGTCTGAGTCTATTTGGGGATGACGTAAAGGGTACCCATCAGCATTAAATAAATGATGGCTTTTCATTTAGCCCTAGAAGGGTAACCTACAGGTGGGCAAAAATTGAACTCTTGAGCTTCAAGTGCCCAAGGTTTAACCTGCTGAAGATCGGAGTTCCTCCATAAAAAGTCAGTGTTAGCAATTTGTGCCAGAAGTGATTTCCTTTTGGGGGAAATTTCACCCTTTTTCCAGTTGATGTGACAGTGGAGTTGGTATATATAAGTTCAGGGGAGGTGCAGGGGATAAGTCTTCCCTGCAAAAAAAGATAAAAAAATAAAAAGTGTTTTTTGGCAGGCTGATTTTTTTTTTTTCACCGAATGCAGTTCAGGGATTCCAATCCACAGTGCATTCACTTTTGTTCACTTATAGTGGAAGCTATGTTAGAAGGGGGAGTAACATTAATGCCTGGCTAGTGAGTGGTATGTATGCACAGTAAACTTCTGCTTGTATGTCTTGTTTTATTGAAAGCTGACTTTGATGTTTTTGTTTGATTTAGTTATAATGTGTTGCACTGGGATGAAATTGTTGAGGGGGGCAGGGGCAATTTTTTTTTTTGTTTTGTTAATGTTTGTGTTCATTGATGTTTAGTTTGTGCCATCTGTAATTATAGGTGCAGAATGCTGCTGCTGCGTTGCAGAAACAAGAATTGGAGTTTAAGGTCTATATTCTTAACCTATAACTGTAGAGTTAGTGCTTAAGAAAGAGGGATTTGGGGGTTGCATGCAGGCGAGTTTGCTCCTTTGCAAAATTTTTTTTTTTTTCTTGCGTTGACTATTATTAGTGGGATACAAGTGTTAATAGGGTTGGGTGCAGTGGGCTGGATGTTCATGATTTCTTCATTTTGATGTGAATACAAATCATTTCAGTGTATGCTAAATGGTGGCTTTTCCCAAGTTGCTATAGTCGGTGCCAAGTACCACTGTAATGCAATATTTGAATAAGCAGGGAAGGATTTATGGGCACCAGAACCATAGGGTGAATGGGGGGGGGGCAGAACCTCTCCGCTTTCAACAGCTGCCCAATATTCCCTGAAACTGCCATCAGAGTAGTGATTGCATGGAAACATTTGAATTGGTGTTTCAGCCTCAGGCAGCCAGAAAGAGACAATTTGAGTGATGGATTGTTTTTTTCTGGCTACCTGTGCTCATGGTTACAATATGTCAATGCAAGTGTTTTTGAGGCATACCAATCAACTTCTTTTGTCAAGAATTTCATACAAAGACAAAAATAACGGGAATGAAAGCTCAAAACCAGGGAGAATTTTTAATTATTTAGTTATTTAAAATTTTAATAGAACAGGTTTTGCATCAACATGCATTTTCTGAACAATAAAGATATGAAACTTTAATGTCTGGCATTAGTGACTGACTATAATCCTCTGCATACCTCTCAACTTTTGCATAAAATTTCTGGACAAAGCCAGAAATAATGGAAGGATAAAGGGCCAAAATCACAAAGAGTTTTTAAATATTTCTCTTAGAAAGTTTCTAGAATAACAGGTTTTGTATTAGCATATATTTTCTGAAGGATACGAAGTCTCAGACTCAAATGCCTCATTATTTAGTGAAAATAGTTTGCCAGAAAAACACAAATTTTAGGAAGAACAGACCAAACATATTATAATAGTAATAATAATGTAGACATTCTGCAACATTTTTTGAGAGGTATGAACCTGAGAGACTTACCAGAAAATCAAACATTTTGTGAGGAACAGGGCAAAAATATGAGGCAAAATCTGGACAGTTTATTGCTTGCTGTTTGTTTTCCAGGTAAATGGTCTGGTCTATTGACCCAGTTCAGCTATGACCTGGGATCAGTAGCAGTAAAGATAATTTACTGAAGATACAGTAAGACATTATTTTCATTTACATACTTTGTGCAGTTGTGAGGTATTTTCTACAAGTAAAGTTTGATTTCCATAAATTGGCACAGAATGCCGTGTTGATTGCCTTTTACCCACTGAGAACCAGGATAGGCTTTGTCTCTTTTGTCTAATATTTTGTTTTAGGCAGAATTTGACAGAGGTACATTTTACTGGAGCTAGACTGACTTCCAATGTAGAAAATCATTTCCTGTATTAAATTCTTCATTCTCTTACACCCACTTTATACTATTCAGGATCATTTTGGTGTTGGCAGAGATTTTCTGATAAGCTATAGTAGTAAGCCAAGAAACAGTTTAGATTTGTAGATGTTCCAAGGCTAATGAATCATATGACCATTCACACCTTACCAGTACCCTCCATCAGGTAGCATCTCCTTTCTCTAGGAGGGCCATACCAGGAAAACCCAGAGTAAGTTTGTGGATTCCCATCCAGACACTAGTTTATGTTTAAAGTAAGATAGTGAATTGCACTGCTTAACATGTAGGAGAGGTTTATTCCAAAGGTTTTGGAGTTTCTGCCTTATAAGCAAGCCACTCTGCTGTGCAATATTATCTGTTGGTGGAGATTTAGGTCCCATGTTCTAGTATTGGTGGAGATATTGGACTTGTGAAGAAACAGTGGTCCAGGACAGCTTAGTCTGTGATGGTACAGTAAGCAAGATAGATTTTTCTCTTCTAAAGTCTGCAAGATCAAAGTTGACAAAAAATAGTTCCTAATTAGATCAGGAAATAAAAGCATGCAAAGATACATGAATCATATCTTAGAACAGTGTCTGTCTCCCTGTCAAAAAAGATGGTCACCTTCTATGTGTCCCCCTGATGTTAGATTGGAATGAAAGTGAATGAATAAATGGCCTTAGTCATATATTTCAAGTTGCTACTGCCACACATTATACAGCTTGCCTCTTCACCCCATCTGACAACCAGAATATAGTAAAGCAATGTCTTTTGGGTTCTCCCGTCAGGGTTCGCCACAGCAGATCATCAGTCGGGCGATTGATTGGCAGTGGGTATTTTTCAGCTTGCCTGCCTGGCGCCTAACTTTCACCCGGCGCCCAGCCTTCACAGAAGGCACACACATGCACCTACTGCATATCTTTAAAACTCACTTGACCATGGGGAGAGTATGCAGACTCTGCACAGAAGGCAGTCCAGCTGAGAATCGAACCGAAGGACCTCTTACTGTGAGGTAACAATGCTGCCCGCTGCACCAATGCGGCTAACTGACAACCAGAATATAGTGACATGTTTTAACTTGTTAATCACAGATGTATTTTTACAATGTCTCTTTACTCCTGTCTCTTAAAGTTAGCCATAGGTATGATCTTCTGATCTGTGACTGTAAGGAAAAAAAAAATCAGTTATGTATTCCAGCCTGTTGCTCCTCGACAGTTCACTGCCATTACACATGCTGTAGTGGTGTGGTGTGCATACCTGTGAAGTAAGATTCTGTGAAAAGTTAAAGAAATAATGACCACACTGTCACAACCCCACAAAAGCCACAGTGACTGTCAGTGCATACCTCTGAGGTTTAATTGTGAGGAAAGTTAGAGAAAAAAATGGCCAGACTTTTCCCAGTCCCAAGCAAGTTATAGTGACCTTCTGTTCACAGCTCTGAGGTTTGACTGCAAGGAGAATTTAAGAAATAATAATCTCACTGTTCCCAGCCCCTGACACCCACATACACACAAGCTATAGAAATCTTCTGTGCACGCCTCTGAGCAGGGCCAGTTGTAGAACAGGAGGGTCCAGAGCAGAAGCCCTCAATAAGCCTGTCTCCCCACTTCGAAAACCTGAGTTGTAGATGCTGCCAGAATCTAGATGTTGTGTGATGCATTTTATGTCTTATTTTTAAAAGATAATGTGTAGTGGATCACTATGATTATGGTCTGAATTTGGGGAAAGGCATGCTTGTTAATCATCATTTTGATAATTAACAAGCTATTGTTAAGTACCTCTTATTACTGTTAATTTTTAGTCACACATTAGAGCATTAACAGCAATTAGTAGTCACCACAAGAGAGTAATGCGAAACTGTTAAAACACTTCACATGGACTTTTTTCTAAACTGCAACTAAAGTGTTTAAAGATATGAATGAATTGTTTAACAGCTTCCCACTACTCTTCTGTGGTGTTTGCTCTCTGTGTGCAGGGGTAAGTTTGTTACAGCACTACTCCCCATTTTTCTGTAACTTTTGAATATATAGCTCCTAGTTCATGTGCCTTGCAGGTGCAACTTTAGCTTCATGTGTACGTGTCTATGAAATTTCTGTCCATTCATTCCAAATGTAACTCATATTTACACTATATACATTTTGTGTAACCGATATGCTTCTGTTACTGGAAGTAGAAAGCTAGCAGTACCCTTTTAGGTCACAAAATGCCCCTTTTGCTTTCCATACCCCAGCCTTCAGCAGCTTCTAGCTCCTCTGGAGGGATTTAGCTGTATGCTTAATGCAAATCAACCGCGAACTTTTGACAGGCAGAATCTGTCATTGTCTCTCTTTACAGACTGTTTACATTTATGGGTTCATCTAAAAACATTTGTGGACCTACAGAGCTGATAAAAGTATTTTTATTTTTTTTTTGCAATTGCTGTAACTGTCTCAGTGCTATTTAACAGTTCTGTGTTGTAGTCACTGATTTGGTTGCTTTATCACTTTTTTTTAGCTTTCACATGTTAAAGAAACAACATCTGTTTGTTACTATACTGCTGTTAGATTGTTACAACAGTATAGTTATATATTCTAACCTCCTCTGATACTGCAAAAGTTGTTCCGAGTTTGCCAATGTTCTCCAGAGTTTGCCAAATGTTTTTTTTTTTTTTAAGTTTTGCAAAGTTTTTCCTGTGTGTATAAAAGTTCTCCTGTGTTTGCATACATTTTTCTGTAGTTAAAAACAAACACCGCTGAGCAAAACAATGGAGGATTGCAGTCTCATTTAAATCACAAGTAGCTCCTAAATCCAATAGCCAATGATGTAAATAATCCAAGTGCAGGCGAGGTATGTAAAAAGCAGGTTTATTAATAAAAAGAGGTGAGCGCTTTCGCATGAGCTTCTTCAGACCTATACATAGGAGCTACTTGTGATTTAAATGAGACTGCAATCCTCCATTGTTTTGCTCAGCGGTGTTTGTTTTTAACTATTTATCTTTGAGCTTGTTGCTCCGTTGAGCATTCACTCCACTGGTCCTCTTTATTCATTATAGATACATTTTTCTGTGTTTGGGAACTTTTCTCATGGTTTGTGAACTTATTTCCAATGATTCCTGATACTGCAGGAATTTTGTCTTTTGTTGTAAAGCATTTGTTACTACAATTGAGCTTAAAACCAGTTCACTTTACATTAAGAGGGTTTTTTTAAGCACTCTGGTGGGGAGCAAAGTGCTGATTCAACCCATCCAAGTTGGGAACTGTTGGTGGTAGGCTTATTGTGTGTTTATCTGATTGGCCTGAGGGCTTAACTATGTAAAAGACTTTCATCCTTCTGGTATAAAAGATTTGCATTTGCGCATTGTGCAGATGCGGTTATCCATGCCTCGTATATTAAGCAAATCTCTCCAGTTTAAAATCCTCCATAGGAACCACACTCCATAGCCTCCAACTGTTCATAGCTGCTTGAAGAGCTGTCAGTTTGTGCAGAGGGCAGCACTACTGCAGGTCATTTTATAGTATACTACTAAACACTCTCACTTAGACCTTTAAGTGACTCTCCCCTACTCCTTCCCTTCTACTAAGGATCTGGTATACTGGATAGGCACTTTTCTGTCATCTATGTTTCTGACCTGATGGATATGGGTATCCTGAGGCAGTGTAGTAACTGCCTCATGTTCACTGACAGCCATTTAATTTTAGAACATACAGACACAGTGTGTGAGAGATGGAGGCAAAGCTCTCACATACACATACGAAAAATGCAAACCAGGTTATCAGCATTACACCCAAAATGTTCACTACCAACACTACACTAAGGAACAAACACAAAGTCCCACATATGCAGTGGTACTCAACTGTAGTCCATCCAAACCTCCAAGACACCCTAAAAGCATTTCTCAGTGCCCCTGTGCGCAAACAAAAAAAAACAGCACCTCATACAACACATAACTCTGAAAATCATAATAGCCCCATTTTCAAGCCCATAAGGCAACACACGACCAACACACCACACAACCAAACATGCTAGTTATTGAGGATTCCATTGCAAACACATACTGATGTCCTCCTTGCCAGGCTAAACAAAGAGAAGATCACAGTGAGCTGTCTGTCTGGAGCCAGAATCCGCCAGATCACACATTCAGTTAGGTCTTTAAACCAAAAGTACCTGTATGACAGTCATTGTCCACGTGGGAGTAAGTGACCTAAGAGACATGCTGCAGCTCTCTGAATATGTGTCCTAGGCGGGTATGAATCTAGCCTCTGTAGTAGCATCCTACCTTCACCAGTGATAATGCCACAGTACCAGCAATAAATGACTTCAACAATTGACTTAGTTTCTGGTGTCACAACAAGGGGATCCAATATGTCAGTCTGCAGAGACATGATTGACACACCAGGGTGCTTTGCCAGAAATGGTTTGCATTTGTGACCACTTGTTTTCTGGCAAAACATTATCTATCCCCACAGTGCTTTTTTTTTAGGTCATGCCAAGTTGTTAAACCCTCCAACATAACAAAAATCACTCACAACTAACTAAAGGTACTGCTGCTCAGTGCTAGGAGTTTAAATAAAAAACTGTATTCCCTGGAGGCACTCCTCACCCTGGAGAAAGCAGACATAGTGCAGTCATGGAAACATGGTTCAGAACCATGGAAAGCACCCCGAATATCAAAGGCTGCAATGCCTTTTGTACATTTCAATCCCCCTCAGCTCAGGATAAAACAAAGGGAGGAGGTGTCTCAGTTTTCATAAAGAACAAGTACACTGCTTGACTGCTCCAACAAAATGACTCACTTCATCTGCTCCATGACCAACTAACCATAGGCGTGACTCCCTGTCATATCAACAACTTCTTGACTATCTCCACATAAATAAGATTCTCTCCCCAACACAGCACAGCTTCCTCCCAGGTCACAGCATATCCTCTGCATTGATTTCATTCCTAGACATAGCCAACAAAGCTAGGGATTCAGGACACATTGTCTCTGCCCTATTCTTGGATCTGTCAAAAGCATTTGACACCATCTCTCACCTTATCCTCTTATCTCAACTAGCTAACATTGGACTATCCCCCCAGGCAGCCAACTGATTTCAGAGCTATCTCTCAAACAGAGAGCATGCTGTAAAGTGGCACAATTCCATTTCCCCTTATCTTCTTAACCTCACAGGCGTCCATCAAGGTTCCATCTTAGGCCCTTTGCTCTTTAACATTTTTATTAACAGTCTCCACCTGGCTATCCCACAGGACTCCCTTTTCCAGTATGCAAATAATTTGACCATAGTCTGCTCTGCACCAAATCCTACAATTTTTTTACCAAGATACGCAGGCAGCCTTTTTCTCAGTGGAAACTTGGCTTCACACTAATCATTTTTCTCTTAACCCGCAAAAAAACTAAACTTATGATTTTCACACCCAAGATACACTCCCATGGCATAATGGTTAAGGTGTTTACCTTACGAACGCAAGGTTTGATTCTCACATGGGGTAATTGGCTAGGCTTGAAATGGCCCACAAGGGTAGTTAGCCTAGTACTAATCTATGAACCTATGAACCCAACTTCAACATTTATTCTCTCAATGCTACAAAAATTCAGTTAGTGGCCCACACCCAATTGTTTGGAGTAATAATAGATGAAAACCTCAAATTTGATTTACACATTCAAAATAATACATCTAAGACCCATAAGAAGCCAGGACTGCTCTATCGACATAATTAAGTACCTCTCCCTCCCATCCAAACTAACTTTAGCACAAGCATTCCTGTTGCCTTCTCTGACTTACGGTACTCCACTGCTCACCAATCTGCATTCTTCCCTACAATTAAAATTAGAAACATGCTACAATAAGATCGCTACATTCACTACAAACACGCATCACTGCATTGCCCTAAAAAAGATACACTGGCCTGAATTTCCTCACTACCTACTACTCCTCCAGCTTACAGTTACTCATAAACTTATTTATAAACCTCAACTCTGCCCCGCACTAAACTCGACTGACCCTCTACAAACCCACTAAGCCACTATGTTCTGAACAGCAGCTTCTACAAGTCCTTAAACCTAAATTACCTGTAGGACAGTTGCTATACGCTTGGACCATGGTTAAAAAATGGAATTCCCTGCCTACAGCCATCCTAACATCCTAATCCTTCAGCATAATCCTAACAGCTTTAAAATTGCTCTTCAAAACCACTTCCTCGCCAACTAAATATGTCACTGCTCTATTTCCACTTCTGCCGTTACTTAATTTGTCTACTGAACTCAGTCAGTCCTCCCCTAGCCCCTGCTAATATCTCTTATTCCCTGCACTAATATAGTCTACCATATTCCCTTTGAAACCTTCCCCTAGTCTCAACCCTCTTACCTCTCCTAAACAACTTCTGCCTCTTCTTGCCTGCTCCCCTTGACTTGCATTCTAACTTTGGCATTTTATTTAGTACTATAACTCAATGCTTTCAGCCAGTCTGTACCTTATAGTCCATTTATTCCTTGTATTGTCTAAATCCTATTGATGCTGCTCAAACCAATACTCCATTATTGTAAATATTTTTACCTATACAATAGTACTATAATCCTTATGCAACTATTTGTATGATTTTTTTTTTGTATCATTTTTCCTTCAAGCAAATTATTTTATGTTAATCTTGTAAAATGTCCTTAAAGAAGTTGACTATGTGTTGCTTATGTACAGTCCTGGAGCTTTTCTCTGTGGGCCTTCTCCGAAGATGGGCTTTTTCTGGCCCAGTGGATTTTCCCGGTAATCAAATGCCAATAAATACGTAAATGTCCTTGCTAGCTAAAAATTCCCTTAACATAAGTCAGCATAACACTATACTTATGGTTGACTTCAACTTCCCCTTCATAAACTGGGAGACTTGTGTAACCCGTAATTCACTTGCTCAGAGGTTTTCAGACTTGTCAACTTAGACACCCTTGAGCAACTAGTTAGTGCCTCAACTAGAGGTACAAGTATCATAGACCTAGTACTCATGAACATAGGGGGGGATGCTAATGCCTCCAGTGCATTAACTCCTCCCGGGTAAGATCTGACCACAAAATTTTCTCCTTTAGTATTAAAACTAACCTAGAACCCTCTACATACTCCAAACCTCTTAAGAACTTTGCTAAGGCCAGTTACTTCAAACTAAGTGACAACTCTGAGCTGTACACAAAAGCACTGTACAACCACACCCATAGCTGCATAGAGGAGGCAGTACCTGTCCTCACGTAAGTGTCATGTTTAGTCATAGCCTCAACCTCAGGCTTCGTGCCCACTGAGTGGCACACAGCTACAGTTATCCCACTCCACAAGGGGGGATCCACCTCGGATCCCAGGAAGTACTGCCCCATCAGTCTGATGAGCCTGATCTGCAAGGCCATAGAATGTGTTATCATGGAGCCTATAAACAGACATTGGCAACCTTCAAACATGGGACCCCACGCAGTTTGGGTTCGTGAAGGGCTGATCTTGTCTCCTGAGCCTGATTGACTTCTTCGAATCAGTCTCCAGAGCCGTGGACAAGGGTAAGGTGGTCCACACAGCCTATCTGGACCTCGCCAAGGCCTTCAACACCATCCCCCCACTCTGGAATCATAGATAAACTTATTAAGCTGGAAATTAATCCCCACTTCACTCGATGGGTTGCCAACTGGCTTACTGACAGAACCCACACTGTAAAAGTAGCCAACTCCAAATTCAGCTCCAGACAAGTGGAGGACCTCTGGGTTCAGTCCTGGGACCGTTCTTGTTTGGCATCTACTTCTCTGAAGTACAGGCCAACACTAAGGGACTCTGGCTAACAAAGTTCACAGATGACTGCAAACTGGGAGCCATTATTGAATCCCCAAATGATGTGGATATTCTACAAAAGGGCCTTACAGAAACAGATGCTTGGTGCCAGAGACATGGGCTCAAGCTCAATGCCAAGAAATGTATAGTTATCCCCTTTGGGAAAAAACATGTACCCGTGAATTACAACATAAGTGGCAGTACACTAAACACTGAAAGTGTGATAAGAGACTTAGGGACACATGTGGACAATGGTCTTACTTTCATTAACCACATCGCCACAACAGTCAGGAAATCCTTCTATGTGGCACACCTCATCACTAAGGGCTTTTCATCCAGAAAAAAGGAGGTCATTGTCCCACTGTACTCATCCCTCATTAGACCCATTATAGAATACAATGCCCCGTTTGGTATGTACCTCTCAAGACATCTGCAACAACTGGAAAGGCCACAGAAATACCTCACTAAAAGAATCACAGGCCTAAAGCAGATGTCGTATGCTGACCGTCTAAGAAAACTCCACCTATACTCTGTCGCATATCATCTACTCAGAGGCGATCACTGTTTAACATACAAGGGCATGTCAAACCCAGAGCTTTTGGACATGCTACACTTAAAGAAATCCCAATCCCTCAGAGACACATGCTCCAGGGATTTAACCCTTGTCATCACAATGAACAAAACATGCTGGAGGGATAGGTTCCTGACCCAGAGACTCCCCAGACTCTAAAATAGAGTGCCCATACATGTCAAGCAGAGCGCCTCTTTGGCCCTCTTCAAAAGGAACCTTGATGATTGGATGGGAGATAGGAAATTCACCCCGGGATCACGTCAGTTGCCCTGCTAGACAGGGGTCCAGGAAAGTAAATACTGTGGGAAGAAATAGCGAGGGAATTGTTATGGCTAGGCTTGTATAGACCCTAGGGCCGATAGCCTAGTACCAACCTATGAACTTATGATTACTGGTAAAAATAAATCACTGTGGTGGACCCCTAGCATGAATAGGTTATTCAATTAAAGGAAAAAAGTCCTCTCCAAAGCCAGCAAAGGAGGAACAGACATAACAGTGCAAAAAGACACTGACCTGTCTAAACAAACACATTAGAGAGCTGGTCAAATTTACCAAAGCAAACTATTAGGCAAAGATAGCCTCCCAGATGAAAAATAATCATAAGGCTTTTTATAATTATGCTCGCAACCTCAGGGGGAAACGTTCAGCAATGTGCTGAGTTAATCATGAGTGGCAACACTTACACTCAACCTGAAACTGTAGCAAACCTGCTGGCCGACAAGTTCAGTTCAAACTTCTCCCCCCAGCACCTCCTACCACACCTAATGAAATACGTGCAACCACCCCCCTATCAGTCATTACAAGGGAACAGGTCCTCACTATGCTTGCAAAAGACAGAAACACAACCTCTGTGGATCACAACAGTATTCCAAGATACTTCTTAAAAAGCTTAAAACAGAATCTGTCAAGGCTGCGAGAAACTCTTTTTAACCACAACCTCCAGACAGGCTTTGTTCCAGAGGAATGGAGGACTGCAACAGTTGTTCCTCTGCACAAGGGGTCTCATTAACTGACCCGGGGAACTACAGCCCCATAAGCTTGACCAGTCATATTTGCAATGGCATGGAGAAAATTATCATGGATGTGATCAATAGCATAAGAAATCTCCAAATACTGGACCAAACCCAATTTGGCTTTGTCGAAGGGAGGTCTTGCCTGCTCAGTCTGGTGGACGACTTTAAGAAAGTCAGCCAGGGCCATGGATAATGGTAAAATGGTACACACTTCTTATCTAGACCTGGCTAAAGCTTTGACAGAATTCGCCACTGTGGGATTATAAATAAACTAACTGAGTTGATAGCAAAGTGGCTCAGTGACAGGACACATGACCATATAGGCAAATCTACCTCCGATAAGAAACCTGTTACTAGCGGTGTCCCACAGGGCTCAGTGTTGGAACCCCTTCTGTTTGGTAGGGATGGCCAGTGTTGGAGACCTCCGGCTCACCAAGTTCGCTGACGACTGTAAGCTGAGAGCAATCACTGAAACCCCAAACAATGTTGACGTCCTACAAACAGGCCTAAAAATAATAAAACAACTGGTGCTAAAACCATGCTTTGAGACTAAATGCTAAAAAATGCATAATCATACCCTTTGGTAAATCAGATACCCCTGCAAATTATAATATTGATTACACACCCCAAAAAGTAGATCTAGTATTGAGGGACCTGGGAAAACTGATAGTAACCCAACTTTGACCACCAGGTAGCTACAGTAGTGACAAAATCCTTCTCTGTGGCTCAGCTTATAAGTAAAAGCATGGCGTCTAGATCAAAGGAATTCATAGTGCCATTATACTCTCACTGATCCAACCCTGATGAAAATGTTCGATATTAGCAATAAAAATTATGCAAGGGTTACATATTCCACAGATCTGATCCTTATTTGTGACTCTAACAGAACTTCGCTGGAGAGACAAATTCCTACCCCAAAGCCTACCTAGTGTATGGAATAAACTTCCCATCTTCGTAAAACAAAGCCTGTCCTTCACGCTCTTCAAAAAGAATTTGAATAAATGGATGGGGAGCTGTAAATTCACTGCCGGGGTACTGCCCATGTCTCTTATGGACAGAGGCAGTCTATAAAATGACCCAGGGCCCCAAAGCCCAAAGACCAACTATCCTGATACTACCCAATCCCATATATGATGAATTAAGATATATAATACTGTCATATCCTGGGTATTATTGGCTAAGCTTGTAAACGCTATTAGCCTAGTAGTCACCTATGAACCTGTTCACATGTTTATTGCAGCATATTCTGTACACAGAGATTTCACTGCCTCAGAAGTAGTAAGCACGCATCTAGCATTTCTAAAGAGTATTCCAAAGTGGGTGATGTGGAAATACTTCTGTTGGCATTCCAGCAGTAAATGTGTTGTGTTGCTCTGTGTCTTCACAGCACCAGCTACAAATATTATGATTAAATGTATTGGAGTCAACATCTGCTTCATGTTTTTCTTCCATTTCTTTTAATTCAAAGGGTATTGCTGAAAGTAAAAAGAAAATGTATTGCATTTTAGTAGCTGCTTTCTTTTTGAAACATCTCAAGTAATCCCAGTAAGAGCACATGGCTCACAAGTAGTTCTTTTTTTAGTTCACAGTTTAATGCCATAGAAGCAGGGGAGAACCATCCAAAAGTCTGTCAGGCTGGTAACTTTGATTTACATCAACAGCCTCAGCATGACCTATTTCCTGAGGAAGTCTTACCTTTGTTAAAATCTGAATAATCAGTTATTTGACAACCTAACATAGTTAACTTGGAGCAAGTAGACATAGCTCAGCTGTGTATATTACCTGTGACAATGCTGAGCAAGGTACATGTACTTGCTACAATTCTGTTCCTCTGAAATTAATCAGAGATAAAGGAAGGAGCACATTTTAAACTGTAATGGCATTAACTTAGCAAACTGGCATAATATGATTATTTTCACTTCTGTGTATCAACTGAAGAAGAAGTCTGTAACCAGGTGTATACCAGGTGATACTAAGTGACTGTAATTGTCACTGTTCTATTGCATGTTCACTCTTTTTTCAGTTATTGACTGAATCCAGTTCAGGGTTGCAGAGGATCTAGAAAAAGCCACTTGGTGGTGGACATAAGGCAGAGAAAGGGAATAACAGTTTTAGCAGGTAGTGGATTTGCTTTGCCACCATCATTCTGTTATTAGGGAAGACTAGTGCCCCCTTAACCCTCTTCCACCTTTAAAATTAATCAGGAGTGGGGTTAAGGGTGGTGCCATCTCCTTTACTAACAAAATCAACAATAAGCTGCATATAACAGTTTTATTTGCTTGTTTTTTAACTTTTTTACTAAATTATCACTTAAGACATAGGCACACATATATTAATAGAAAAGAAAACAAACTATGCTAACATTTTTAATTATATACATTATACATTGCATATATGTTTTTTCTTTAAGTAACTCTCATTTAGTCCAACATTACAGAAGTATCTCAATTTCTGTCTTCTCTTAAACCTCACTCCTGCTGAAAATTATTTTGCATCTATTGTTCTCACAAATTGTTTATTTCTTAGTAATTTGCTTCTTCGCTTTTCTAAAGATCCCAGTTTGACTTATTTGTATCTCTTTTAACAGTATTCAGTACTTCAAAAATACTTGGCTTAGATTTTACTTGCCATTTTCTAGTAATTGTTTTTTTTTGGTGTCCAATAGAGTTAAACTTAAAAAAGGCTTTGCTGTGGCTAGGCAATTCTGATCTTGTGTCCCAGGTCAAAAGACTCCTTTCTTTATTTACAATCATTTGGAAACCTCTCAGTGTTCAGACGTGGTTGATGTAGCTCAGGTCATTGGAGATGAGTAAAAAACTTTTGGTGCACTGTTTTCACCCAAATTTCTGCCCTGCCTTAATTTTCCTCCCTGGTGTATTAAAAAAAAAAAAAAAACTATTTTTTTAACTAGTTTTCCCTATTGGCTTAGTTCTCTTGCCTCTTACTTGGTTCCTTCTTTGTAATATAGGTTGATGTTACACCTTTGTTACTATTGTTAGTTGTTGTTGTCTTTTGGCTTTTCCCGGTTAGGGGTCGCCACAGCGGAACTCCGATCCGCTAATGATTGGCAGTAGATTTTGACGAACGCCGAGGTGCCAGCTCGACGTTCAACCTTCAACGAAGGCACACCCATTCACGCATGTCTTTCAAACACCCACCCAATAGCGGGGAGGACATGCAGACTCCACACAGAGGGCACTCCCCGCACTCCAGCCGAGAATCGAACAGGAGAACCTCTTGCTGTGAGGCAACAATGCTACCGCTGCACCACCGGATGTATTATTACTATTGTTAGTACTGCTCTTTATTTTTTCATCAGTATTGTTAGTAACTACCATTGATGGTATTGTTCTGTTCTTTTTGTTTGATTCTATTGTGTACATTGTTGCTGTATTCAGGTTGTTTTTCCATGGTTGTGGTGAAAAATGGCTGACAAACCTACTGTCTTCAAGAGATACGTCTCTTGTGGGTATAATATTCCCAGTTCGTATGCCCACTCCGAATGTGGTTATTGTTTGGGTGCCAGACCTAGTGTGTGACATCTGCATTTAACCATAGACCTCTAGTTTAACATAGGAATAAACTGGATTTAAAGGGTCATCTTCCTTCCACATCTGTGTCTATTTCTGTAGCATCCCCGTCCAACATGAAGCCTGCTGAAAAATCACAAGGGGACACAGGGTAAAACTCTAAAGATCAATTTTAAGATCAAAGGAAGCGATCCTCCAGCCATTCTCCTTCTTTGGCTCTGGCTCCATCTCCTAAGATCCAAGGGATTTCAGATCCAACCACTCCATCAGGTCTGTCACACTCTTCCTCCAGGTCTCTTCCTCAACAGAAACCTCTTTTCACACTAAAGGCTATTGCTTCCAGGCTACATTCACCTTTCTCCAGTAAACCCCCGTGTAAGGCTTTTATAAACATGGCCTCTTCCTCTTCTGTCAGGTCTACCAAAAGTCTCTCTGAAGCAGATGTGGACAGTGATGGTGATGAAGTTCCTTGGGACCCAAATTCATTTGAGAGTCCTTCAGTCTCCAGCTCTCATCAGGCCTGTGAGTTTTGCACCATCCCATATCCCTTTAGCTGCTCCTACTCTGATCCATCCTCCTTTTTCTCAAGTATCGGACCCAAAGTTTCTGGGATTGCCATCATTGGATCTGATGTTATGATCTTTATGATCTGGCATAGATTCTGATTCACCTTGTGCCAATGCTCTTGAGCTGGAGGGATCCCAGAGCTGTAGCTTTGGTTCCGGATCATTGGGTAGGGGTTCAGCTCTGAGACTCAGGATCTTCCTTGGCTTCTGCCTTCGATGCAGTGGAGAAAGCATTATCCATTCAAGGTGACAGGACAGTCCTGCCCCTCTTGGGTCCTCTTCCCACTCCACAGCTGTCTGCCCTGCTTAATGAGCCTACTCGTTTTTTCCCATCAGGACAGCTGGTCTGAACTAGCCTTGAGATAGTCCTCATCCAGAGTCCTCCTCAGACTTCTGAGTCTTCCCCAGATCATCCCTTCTGTGGAAGCTCCTCAGCAGCGCAAATGTAAAAGGAGTTGCTAACAGAAGACACAGACGTCAGTGAAAGTGTGGGCATCTCCCAGCTCATCCTTTGAGGACATCTCTTTTGAAGATGGTCTCGAGCTTCTGAGAAAGAAGGATGGTTGGTCTTCAGAAGCTCTTTACGAGACAGAGTCCATGTTCCTTTAAGCATTTAGTACCAGCTCTGCTTCTTCCTGGGTGGTTCTCCCTGCAGATGAAGTGGTTGATCTCATCTCTTGTAGGGCATTGAATGTTCTGAATGTGGCAGTGCCTATTTCCAAGAAACTCAATAAATATTTAGTAGCACCAAAAACAGTGCCCATTGGAGCAATGATCCCCCTGGTTGATGCTGTGGAGGTGGCATCAGACATTAAAAAGGACCTCTCCAAAGAGAGTCCAACTGCCCATCTCCCTAACAGGGAGTTCTGGACCTTGGACAAATATGAGAAGCTTGTCTATGCTTTAGCGACTTTTGCTGCATGGTTACTGAACTATTTGGCACAATCTGCAAGATTCTAGGGGGACTTGACTAAAGAACTTTCTAAGTCCTTTACTAGGTCCATGTGTGTGGAGGACAAGAAAACCATATCTTTGCAAATCACCACCCTCCAATTCATCTCCAGTGCCTTCATGCATCTTATGCCTCACACGATAGAGGGTGCGTCTAGAGCCATGCGTTCAGGCATTATTGTTCGGAGGCATGCTTGGATGCATTTATGTGCCCTTTAAGTTGTTAGGACTCCTACGGAGACAGATCTTCCAGAGGCAGAGATGGAAACTCAAATAGTAGATATCACCCAAAGGGCAGAGGAGGCCCTCAGACTCAAGGGTTCAGAAGTACTTTCACCAAGACGTCTTATCAGGCCTGTTGAGGAAATGCCCTGCTACTGCACTGTGGAGGCAGTTTGGGGGGGGGGGGCTTGTCTCTGCACCCGGAGGCCCGGGCGTCCATCACCAAAGATGTCTGAATGCAGACATTTATTACCAGGGGTACTATATTCCATTTTCCCATCTTCTACTAAACATATCTAAGAAGTTACCCAATGTGTCACACCATCAGAGAAAAGACACAGCATTGGAAGCCCAAAAGCAGTTAATAAAAGTAATCCAAGAGGATGTTCTTCGTGTTTCACTGTTGCAGTCATTACATTTGGGTTATCTGCTTGCAGTAGCCCTCACTTGGCCTGATAACAAAGTCTTGGGTCCTGCGTCGGTTGCTGTCCCTTCTTGCATGACGTCAGGTCGTCAGAGGTATAAAACATGCAGCCGACGCCATTACACCAGTCTTTCTTGCCGTGCGGTGCCCAAAGCATAAGCAGTTCGCAAGTGCCAGTCGGCCGACTCATAAAATTTTCGTTTTCGAGTTTCAGAACCAAAGTCTTCAACTAAAACTAAATACCCTGTTGGGGAAACCTTTTCTTGCTTCTTTCCAATGTCAGTAAAAGTTAGTAATTGCATTACTTATGGAAAGCAAACACCTCACAAAGATTTTCATTCATACTGTATTCCTTGCCTAGGCCCTGACCACGACGTACCTTGCTCTTGGTTTTGTGCTCTATTTAATCAGCGCATTGTCCGTCGTCTGTATATTTTCGCTTCTAAATATTTCGGTTCTTGGTTTAATTATCCAGAAATGTCGTCGGTTAGCCATCTGACTAATGGGATTCCGAAAACACGCAAAGATAAAGACAGAGACAGGCCACCAAGGTCCAAAGCTGCCGACAACGCTTTTCCTAAGCCAGTCGCCAGTTTGCCAGTACTCAGTGAGGTGCGTTCGCAGCCCCTGATACCCGCTACTTCTGACTCATCTACTGAGACCCATTTGGAGTCCGTTCTGCCGCGAGATGCTTCAACTGTGGAACCTGCGGATGTCTCTGCCTTGGATGGGTCCGGAGCCGCTGTGCAGGCACCGGCTTCTGAGGGTGTATTCAGGCGTACGGGCTTGCATATTAAACCGACGCCTCCTTCGTCATTTAGGCCAAAATCTCAAACCATGCCTAAGAAACCGACGCCCAGGCCACATGCTCAGGCCTCTATGCCTAAAAAACAAATGATAAGAATGGCTGAAGATCTTATAACCCTAATCAGGGGAAGCCAACCTCCCCCTTTTAAGAGACCTAGGACTGAAGTTGTTTATGAATCTTCTGAACAGGATTCTGATTTTTCTGATTCTTCTGATGATCTGGATTTGCCCTTATCTACTTATGAGGATTCTGAAGCAGATGACTCTATTCCCTCTGCTTCCCCTCCAGAGGATTTTTCTTTTGGTGAGACCTTACATACTCTAAGGGAGCATTTCCACTGGGAAAGCCAGGATTTTTCTGATTCAAAAAAGAGGCTTAGCGATTTCTTACTCCTGCCTCAGCATAGGCCTTTAGCTATACCTCCTGTACTAGACATTGTTGACTATGCCTTTCAGAATCTAGTTTGGCCCCTGATTCTTTGCCTCCTGCTCCCAGAAAACCTGACAGATATTACAGGGTTCCTGATTCTCACAAGTTCCTTTTTAAAAATCCTATTGCGGATCCAGAGACTATTTCACAGGGACCCAAGGGCATTAAGGCTTCTACTGCTAAAAATCATACCCCCTCTGATAGAGACTCCAGAGCACTGGATGGATGGGGTAAGAAAGTTTACACTTCTGCAACCTTGGCCATTAGGGCTTTAAACTGCCAGTTTCATATGTTAAAGTATCAACAGCATGTTATTGGATTGCTTAAACAAAAAATGATGTTACTTCCTGACTGTGCTGAAGATAAAGAATTACAGGATTTAATGCATTCTTCTGAACAGGTTGGAAAACATACTTTGCAATGTGGATTTGATTCATTAGAGGCCTCTTGCAAGGCTGCTGTTACTGGGTCTGTGCTCAGAAGGTATGCTTGGCTTAAGGAGCAAGGATTGCCTAATCATGTTAAAGCTAAATTGCTGGATGCTCCCTTAAATCAGGACCGCCTGTTTGGCAACAAGGCTGAGGAAGTTCTTAAAAAGATGGAAGATCAAGCTAAATCTATGCAAACTGTTAAATATTTCTTACAAGATCAGCCTCTTAGATTTAGTAGGCACTGGCCCTCTAAATATTGGTCCTTTCCAGCCCCTTCCAGGTCTTCTCAAGCCAAACCTAGACACAGCAGAAACCCCAGGTTTCAGTCCCAAGGGACACACAAGACTAGGCAGTGGGGGGTTTCCGCACCCAAACCTGGGAGTAGTAAGACTCACCCCTATGGAAAACTGTCTCAATGACTTGCTTTTAAAACTTCCAAGCACTTCCCATCTGAATGCTCCTTTAGGCGGAAAGATTGGTCTGCAGGCCAAAAACTGGGAACTCATTACCCAGGACAAATGGGTTTTAAATATAGTGTCCCAAGGATACAGATTTCATTTCCACACGTTACCAACACCAAGCGGGTGGCCAGATCTACCCCCAAATCAGTAGGCAGAGGCCCAAAATCAAGTACTCTCTCTCTCTTAAACATGGGGGCTATTCAGTTGGTACCAGAAGAGGAAAAGGAACAAGGTTTCTATTCAAGACTTTTTCTGGTACCCAGAAAAGGCAATACATAGCACCCTGTCCTGGACCTTTCTATTCTAAACACCTTTCTGGTGATTCCAAAATTCAAAATGCTGACTCTTCACCAGCTACTTCCTATGCTAGGCAAGGATGCATGGTTGGCAGCACTAGACTTAAAAGAAGCATACCTGCACATCCCTGTCAGGATGTCTTACAGAAGATACCTACGCTGCAAAGCAGGCTACATGCACTATCAGTTCTCTGCACTGCCCTTTGGCTTATCTACTGCGCCCAGGGTATTCACAAAGTGCCTAGCTCCAGTCATTGTATTTTGCAGGCAAAGAAATATTCAAATATACCCATACCTGGATGATTGTCTAATTCAGGCAGAAAGCAAGGACATTCTTTTGAATCATCTGGCCTTTGTTCAAAGGGTACTGACTTGTCTGGGGTTCACCATAAATGGAAAGAAATCCCACCTGGTACCCTGTCAACAAATTATATTCCTGGGAGCAAGCTTGAATACAACTTCCCAGATGGATTTCCTCACGCCAGAGAAACTGATTCGTTTGACAACTTACTTCAAACAAGTGGCCACAAAAAAACAACTATCTGCAAGACAAATACTGCAAGCCTTGGGGTTTATGGCCTCCTGTATTCTTCTAATTCCATATGCAAGGCTGCATATGAGGAAACTACAATGGTATCTCAAAAGCCTATGGTGTCAACAATTCACAGGATCTAGAAGTAAGGATTCCTGTCATACCTTGCCCACGCCTAGAGTTCCTCTGGTGGGCAGAGGCCTGTCACCAAAACAGGGGACTACCATTCACATTACCCCCGCCGCCCAAATCTTAACAATAGATCCATCAGACTATGCATGGGGGGCTCACTTGGCAGGGAAGTGCATTCAGGGCAAATGGAACCCAAGTCAAATGCACCTGCACATAAATCAAAAGGAAATGTTAGCTGTACAGAATGCTCTGACAGCCTTCAAAGACCACATTCTTCCAGGACAACTAATGGTAAAGACGGACAACACCACTGTCATGTGGTACATAAACAAGCAGGGGGGGTACACATTCTTACCCCCTCTGCAGACCAGCCATGGCATTGTGGAACACAGCCTTAAGCTACCAAGTGAATCTACAGGCTCAATTCCTGCCAGGAAAACTAAATACACTGGTAGACGGACTAAGCAGAAACCTCATGGCCCTACACGAGTGGAAACTGGAACCAAGGATTTTCAACATGTTGACAAGCAAATGGGGGAGCCCAGGTATAGACCTGTCTGCCTCCCCCCAGAACCATCAACTGGACAAATTTTGCACAAGGATTCCCCACAAGCTAGCTTGGAAAGTGGATGCTGTATCCTTCAGCTGGAAAAACCTATCAGTTTATGCCTTTCCTCTTCTGCCTCTGCTCTCCAAGGTACTACTAAAGATCAAACAGGACAATCCAAGGGCGATTTTAATTGCACCAGACTGGCCTCGCTAACACTGGTACCCACCCTTGCGCAGTGTGTCATGCTTGGCTCCATGGCACCTGCCTCAGACTCCTTCCCTGTTTTCTCAGCAGGAGAACCATATTCTGCACCCTCAGCTGCAAACCCTGAACCTAGCAGCCTGGCTAATTACCTAATCTCGCCTTTACCATCCCTCAGTAAATTAGTGATGGATATCATTTTAGAGGCAAGGAGGGCTAGTACTAGAAAATCTTATGCTGCAAAATGGAAAAGATTCTGTGCCTGGAACCAATCTCAAGGAATGAACGCAGCAGTGCCCAATTTACCTCAGATTCTACAATACTTGACTGAGATGCTTCATAATGGCCTGTCTTTTTCCTCCATCAAAATTCATGCCTCAGCCATTTCAAATCATTATAGCACAGAGCCTCCACTGTTTTCTCACCCACTGCTCAAGCAGTTCCTCAGCGGGGCCAAAAATTTAAGGCCACCCAGGAGAGCTCCAACTCCAGCCTGGGATCTTAACTTTGTCTTGGAGAAACTCACTCTTCTTCCTTTCGAGCCGGCTGCTACTGCAGATTTAAATTTCTTTCCTGGAAAACAGCTTTCCTTTTAGCAATCACTTCTGCAAGAAGGGTATCTGAATTACAGGCCCTTATGGCAGTAGAACCTTTCATCATCTTTCATGTGGACAAGGTGACCCTCAAAACCAATCCATCCTTCTTGCCCAAGGTGGTATCCAGTGTGACTCTTAATCAATCCATTCATTTGCCTACCTTCTTTCCTAACCCAGAGAACAAAGGGGAACGAATACTGCACTCTTTAGATGTGCACAGACAGCTTAGATTCTACTTGGATAGGACTAAACCTTAAAGGAAATCTGAACAACTGCTGGTGGCATTTGCTGCAGTGACAGAGAGGAAAGCTATTTTAAAACAAACCATTTCAAAATGGATAGGCCACTGCATTAATTTCTGCTATAAGCACCATGGAAAACCTATCCCACAGGGCATCAGACGCCATTCAACCAGGGCTGCATCTACCTCTACAGCCTTTCTCAGGGGGGGTCCCTACTAGGACATCCTAGAAAGTAATAAACACAAAAGCCAGAAGAAGTAGCTACTACTTCTGGCTTTTGTGTTTATCTCCTTTTGTGTTTATCTGCTTCAGTTTGTGCTTTGTGACATCCTAGAAGCTGCTACCTGGAGTTCTGTACATACTTTCACCAAGCATTATCATTTGCCAATTTTCTCTAAATCCAGAGCTGGTTTTGCCACTGCAGTTTTGCAGGGCCTTATAGCTGGTCCTAATTCTATTTAAATTCCTCCTCCCGACCTTAGCTTTGGGAATCTACCCAAATGTAATGACTGCAGCAGTGAAACACGAAGAACAATAGTACACTTGTGTACACTTACCATAAATGTAGATGTTTGAGTGTATTCACTGTTGCAGTCCTGGTTACCCTTCCTCCAGCCCCCTTCTTCTTTTGGCTATACCTCTACTCTCACTTACTATGCTCTAAAAGCTTTTTGGTGTATTTGCTTATTTGTTGGAGGTATATCCTTGTATTTATAGATTTGATTGCTTCTCATTAGGGGGCCACCTGACATCTGGGGCAAGAAAAACTGATGTAATGGCATCAGCTGCATGTTTTATACCCCTGACGACCTGACATCACGGAAGAAGGGATAGCAACCGACGCAGGACCCAAGACTTTGTTAATCAGGCCGACTGAGGGCTACTGCAAGCAGATAACCCAAATGTAATGACTACAACAGTGAATACACTCGAACATTTACATTTATGGTAAGTGTACACAACTGTACGTTCTATCATATGAGCAAGGATTCGGAACTTATTCAAGTTTCTTTATGGTGCCAAAGAAAAGTGGGTACCACAAGCCAATGTTGGACCTAAGCCACCTGAACCTGTTTTGTCAAACACTTGAAGTTTTAAATGACCATGGATCAGCCAGTTTTTCCACTGTTGTTGAAGGATGGTTGTATCCTGGAGGTCCCTCAAGCACATGCATACTTGACACGTCAGAATTGACAGACAATCCCAGAGATGTATTTACTTCCAGCTGGGAGGTGGTCATTTTTCAGTTCAGAGCCCTGCCCATTGGTCTTACCACAGTCCCCCAGGTATTCAACAAGTGCATGGCAGTGGTTGTGGCTCACTTGAGACTGCTAGGATTCTGGGTATTTCCCTCCCTCAATGACCAGCTCCTCACCACCCCACCAGCCATCTTTTGATTCACACCAGAGATTTCTTTCTCCATCTCTGCTCCAGTCTGGGCATCACAATCAGTTATGACAAGTTACATATTTGCCCTACACAAGTGCTGGAGTTCAAAGGTGCATATTTAGACACTACTTCCCAGATAGCAAGACTACCACAGCCAAGACTGTCCACTGTACAGAATCAAGCCTAGAAATGTCTCTCTCATTAGAGCCCACTCCCTGGCTAATTTTACAGTTGCTGGGATGCATGACTGCATCAATTATACTTATCCCATTGGTGAGATTTTACATGAGAGTACTTCAGTGGATGTTGGCAATCCTATGGTCAGTAAAATGGCAACCCATGAATTTTCCCATACAGTATTTGCGGAGAGCATGTAACATGGTGGATCCAGGCAGCAGAGGTGTCTCAGAGACATTCCTTAGTTTTACCTTTAGCAAAGGCCTTGGTGACCAGACAATTCCCATCTAGGTGGGAGGCACTAGTTGGGAAAGACTGTTCAAGGAACATCGCCATCCTTAGAGGCCAGTCTGTACATCAGTGTTCTAGAGGTGAGAACAGTCCTCCTAGCACTGCAAGCATTCCAGGGTATTCTCACTGTGGGAATGATTGCTCTGCACACAGACATGTCAGTGATTTGGTACATCAGCAAACAGGGGGAACCAGTGCGCTTTACCCCTTGTGTTAAGAAGCAATGAGAATATGACAGTAGCCAGTATCTTTCAACTAATTAGTAATCTCAATTTGCAGTCTGGGGAAGTCCAAAGTCTTAGCAGACCCAACTGAGCAGGTCTGTCCTACTGCCTCGTGAGTGGTCTGTCAGTGGCAAAGCAAGTATGTCGCCACTGGAGCCAACCATGCTGCTGTGTATTTGCCTTTTCCCACAACTTCAAGTGCAGCAAGTACTTTGGCCTCATCCTTCTAGAGGGGGAAGTCACTGAGAGAAGCTGGCTCCCCTCGGTCTCCTTTATGCATGTCCAACAACTCCCCCTTTCCCAAAGTTCTTCAGAAAACTTCCCAACAGAAGAGCAAAGTTATCTTCAGCTCCCCATTCTGGTCTCAATGAGTGTGGTTCCCCTTCTTTTGGCCTCACTTAATACATCCAGGTCCTAGATCTTCTGTCTCACCCATCCAGCCTGCTTAATGTGGACATTCAAGCTCTCAAGCTTAACACCTCATTTCTCAACTTCCAGTTATGGCTAGGCAGTCCGTGCTCTCTTCCAAGGTGATTCACATTCTCACTTCTTCCGAGAAGATTTCAACCAGGAAGATGTATAAGAGCAAATGGAAAAGGTTTTCAATTTGGTTTCATGAGAGACATTTGGGTCCATTCATAGCACCCATTCCTGAGGTCTTGGATTTTCTTGCCTCAGTTTTTCACAGTGGCTCTTGGAGCCAGTCATTCCATCATCAAGATACAACTAGCAGCAATTTCAAACTTTCATATTGGCAAACATCACTCCTCTTTGGCCTCTCTCAAATTATGCAAAGCCTTTTTTAAGAGTACCTTCCTCCCTCCTTACATCTCTTATTAGGGGATGCCACTCCCCCCCCTTGGGATCTTACCAAACTTTTGCAGGCTTGGACTAAGGCCTCCTTTGATCTGGTAGCCAAAGTAGACTTAAAATTGTTATCTTGGAAAACCATTTTTCTAATTGCCATTACTTCAGCCAGACAAGTATCTGAATTCCAAGCCCTGTTGATTCAACCATCATACCTGATTTTTCATAAAGACAATGTTTCCTTGTGAAACATTCGCTCCTTTTCCCCCGAGGTTGCTTCAGAAGCAGTACTTGACCAAACTATTAATTTTCCAGTTTTCTTTTCCAGCTTTACTAACAAGGGGGAATAGATACATCATTTGTTGGATGTACGTAAACAACTCAAATTCTGTCTTCACAAAAATAAATCCCTCAGAAAATCTGACTAGCTTTTCATTTAATTTTCAAAGACAAAACTAAGAAAGTCAGTGTCAAAGGTAGCTTTAACCAGATAGCTCACTGATTATATGTCTTATGTCTACAAAGTTAAAGGAATGACTCTGCCAAGGCCTCCAAGGGCACATTCGACAAGATCTATTTCCACTACTTCAGCATTATTATCTTCAATAAGTTATATCTGTGCTACTGCCATAAATTTATAGTTGATTATAAACTGCATATTTTCTCCAGTGACTGGTGGCATTTGGCTCTGCTGCTCTCCAAAATATCATTCCATGATGACCACTCTGAGTTTCAAGCAGCTGAGGACTCTGTCCCATGAGTTTGAGGAATGGATGTAAAGGACAACATCAGATGCATGAGAATTGTACTCATCATAGGATGCATCTATGTTGTCTGTTTCCATCCTTCCGCAACCTCCCTCTCTCCATTCCCCTTCCATATCATGGGAGATATCTGCATAGTGTTCTGGTCCATCTGTTTACGTGTTTCTGTATCACTGTCTGTATTGTTATGTTTTGGCTGTATATGGGATATTACGTGGTTAATGCCTAATATTTTAGGTCTGAATTCAGACTCTATCTGAGGTAACGTAGAGTTGGAGGGCAGTTATGGATAAGGCAAGGTGCCTTGAGCTATGGAACCTAAGTCTTCAAAAAGCCTCAGAATTTGGATTCGAGGTTGGATCCAAAATGCATGAGTTGAGAAAAGACTGAAACAGACAACACAGATGCATCATTATAGTGAGAACATAACTTTTATTTCTTTTACATCTAAAGTGGTTTCTGTAATTTATTTTAACCAGTTTGTTTAAATGTTATTGCTTTTTCTTAAGTAAATAATACAAGAATACAGAGAGAGGCTGTTCCATATCATGGAGATCCATAGGCAACATAGATATTTGCACTTAAAGATCTCTGTAAGAACACAGGATAAACCAGCTAGCTTATTTCCTCTGTGAAGTACATGCAGAGAAGGCCAGATAAGTAAGGTACATCGTTAAGATGGTTGAGCAGTTGTATAGCCTTTTGCTATAACAGATGCATCAGAACATTGCAAAGGGTGATTAAACTTCATTCAGTCAGGACATTGTCCACATAAGCAGCCTTTTTTGAAAAATTTGAAGCTGTAACTTAAATTTCCGTTCACATATTTGCTGAGCATTTTAAGTTAGTGAAAGCCTGGGTTGGCTTTGTTTCCCCTTTATGCACATGGTTTTCCTTGAGTCCAACCTGCCTTTCCTTTGGAAATGCGGTAGTAAATCCTTAAATAATAGGATGCTTACTGTTTCATAGGCTCACACATTGCTTCTTTCTCATATATTACAACCATTTTCCAAGATATTTATGGTTGCATTTAAATGATATTCAATTTTATTATGTTATTTTTATTATAGAACTTTATAATGTATTTATTATTCATCTCAGTTCTCTAGTTTTGACACTGCAGCAGGGAAATGGTAAGGGATCAAGCTGTTTTTGAATTAATACATTTTCAGAATGCATATTGCTCTTAGAAATATCTTATGCCAAAGAAAGGGACGTGCTTCTGTGGATGTTAGCAAGTACAAATAAGAACATTGAAGACAGTACCAAAGTGTTTATAGGCTGCAGTAGAGGCATTCCTTTATTCAGTTGTACTGTTAAAAGGGGTAGCTCGCACACATCTGTATTTAATGATTCATTATCCAAGACAGCACTGATAATCTAAGGCAAGTACTTCCACCCTTCAGTTGACTTGGTTCTTAGCATATAGATTTAATTATTTTGAGTCTGCCCATTTAATTATCATGTACATATTTGTTTTAACTTTCAGCAGTGCTATGCTGTTAACATATTTGGTGTTCCACGGTGTATTGGAAACTTTGTATCATGTATCTTTTTATTAAACAAAACAAGGCCCATATTGAAACTGAGGTGTACATGCTTCTTTGTACTTCAGAAAGTACTGAAAAAATGTGCTAAACTTCACCTGACATGATTCTTTGTTCAGTCATTCTGCCTTCCATTGAAACATGCAGGTATATGCATCCCAGAATAAGTATTTGACACCATTACACGGTTATACTGTCCTGCTGTTCCCTTAGATGTGAACAATAGTACATTCCCAGAATACTTAATTTAGCCATGTATACTGTTATGCCTGCCATTGTTCACGGCATTGTTGAAGTTCATAAAAATAGTCTGCCTGCCAGCCTTCATCGATGGATCATTAGCTTTGGAGAGCTGATAGTAAACTATAACTACGTGATTTGTGTGATTTTTCTATTGAATATGTTTAATAAATATCATAGCTATTTATTGTCAAAGCTTTATACTAATGGCCAGAAACAGAGTTGATAAACTGCTGAACCCATAATTTAGATGCATTGCTTAGCATTCTTGCCATTACGTACATCAGTCACTAGTAGATTCCTTCCAGACTTTTTATGGTTATTTTCCTGCTAGACCATATGGGACAACCCTATTCCTATCCGTGACTTAGTAAGTATTGTTGGTGTTATTAAAGTGTCAAGCAATGTCATTGTTTGAGGCCATGTGGGTATATAGCTCTGATGTCTCTTTATGAAGGTAGAAATGCTATACTTTTCTTTGGAGATTTTTTTAGGAAACTTGATGTTAGAGGAACTTAACAGTTGATGTGTTTCTAATGTACAGAATTTCCAAAGAAACTGCCACGAGCTAAGCCATGTTCTGATCCCAATCGAATCAGAGAACCAGGAGAGGTGGAGTTTGATATTGAGGTAAGGTATTATCAAGTTAAATTATTTATTGCAAGGCCCATAAGAAAAAAGTGGAAAGCTGTTTTAATTTATCACACAAGTAAAATTATTTGTTTTTTATTCTTTGACTCCTCACCCCTACTGACCCATTCATTCCATTTGACCCTAGTATCTTAGGACTTCAAGAGGAGGAAGCAAGAGACCTGGCTCGCAGTCATCCATCATGGACTAGGAGATTTTGCATATGGTCCTAATATTCTTCCACTTGCTTAGAAATAATGTGCTTGTACTGCTGTAGTGTTCCCAGCCCAAGTGCATGATTCTCCACACCAAAAATAGAAGCTGGAGTATGTGTGCAGCCCACTCATTGGAGAGCTGTCAATTCCTAGAGTTCTGCACCTGGAAATGCTGCTGTCTTAGCTCCTTCCGTATGTAGAGTTTTTGAAGAATTCCTCTAGCTCCCTCCTCATGGGATTAGCAAACTGATGCCGGCCTTTCACTGCCATTCCTCCCTGATTCTGTCATTTGTTGCCCATACCACTCATTGAATCTTGATTTTCTAAGCCACAGAGACAAAATCTCTGGATCTTATAGGCAGATTTTAAGAGCAATGATGGCCTTCAAATTCCATGAACTTGTGTGATTAGCTGATGTGAAATCTAGTACTTTTTTCTGTCCAGAAGCATATGGAACAAATTAGACTCACATTGTCTGAAGAACTGCTAAATTATTGACTACAGAGTAATTTTATACTGTACTGTTTAACAAAAGTTGTATCTGTGTGCCTGAATTAAGCATACTGTTCTGTGACTAATGCATAAGCTAACACGTGCATATATAAATAAAACAGTTTCTTTATTTTTATGCTTTTCTTACACCATGTAATTAAAACACGTCTTCTTTTCTGCATTCAGTTCATATTTATTTTTCACATTTTTACCATTTCTTTGTTGCTAATCTTGCACAAATATTGCTTCAAGTCTCCCATAAAAACATGAAGTTGGTCTAGTGGCACCAACTCAGTCAACAAAAAGCAAGTAAATTGGAAATAAAGTAGGTGAATAAATAAAGATATAAAATACATCTTTCTTCTATTTTAACTAGCCTGTTATTATGTACTCCTCTCTTTGTTTTCCTTTGTTCTGTTATGCATATGTAAAGTTCTTTACCTCGTTTCTTGACTGAAATTGGCTGTATTTTCATCGGTTTCGACTACTGCTTAATTTCTTGTCATTACTGATTATATTACTGATTACTGGTTTTGCTGCCCATCTTCCTCCTCCCTGTTTATTTGTGTATATGTTTTCACTAACCTTTGAAGCCATTTCTGTTGTGAAATAATGTTATTTGTATACTTGCTTTATGCAAGATCTTTTTTTATGGCAATATTTATGTATGTCCCTTTTCCACTGTATATTTGTTTGCGTGAATTTTTTTTTTTTTTTTTTGAGGCACTGCCCATTTTTGTAGTCTGTTGTTTATAGTTAGATATCACTTCAGGCATTGACTTTCAGCTGTACTTTCTAGTGACCGCTTGATCATTCTTCAAAAGAAAGTATTACAGCAGTCTAATAATAACATTGGTATTCTTTCCTTCCCCTGCTCCTACATGAGTGTTAATTTTCTTAGCAGTACCCTTGTCCCAGCTTTAACCTTCATTGGTCTTGTTTGTGACTAAAGTTGGTCTGGTATGAGTCAAACTTTAGCTTGAACATGTCAACTTCTTACCACTTTTAACAGTCAGACACAATAGCATATCTGACTGATTTTTCTATGGAATTATTGCAGTTTCTGAGAGCAGCATTTATTTGTTTACTTGTTTGTTTGGTTTTGTTTTAGCATTTACTCCAGTTATTTTTAACAGTACCTGTGGCAGTACTGGTTTGCAATTTTAATAACATTTTAAATCTTATTTTCCATGTTTTCATTGGTTGCTATCATTAAGGTTTTATGCCTTCCCCTCAAAGTCCTTGAGCAAGTGTGCTTATGAAAGACTACCCACCCCAAAAAAGCCTTTGGTACATAGTGTGTAGTTTGTCTTGGCATTGCACATCATTTAATGGATTAAGTTTTGTAAAGTATTAAAATCCACTTTCAGGATTAGAAGACTTAAAGCACTAGGGGCCTGTTTCCTTTGGGAGACATTAAGACCCTGTCAGATAGGCAGTTTTAAAGGGACACTATCTCGTTACTAAAATTCCATTTCTGTTTTGGACCGAAGATGAAAACACTGCCACCCACTTAGCTAATCACCTCCCTTTTTGCGACATTATTAATGAGGTTATAAGAATCCCACCCACCCACCTTGTTAACATCCTCCCATTCCAGTTTTGTTTTTCCCCTCTATAAACGGAATGACCATCGCTGTAGTTCCTAGTTATGGACAGATTTTAAATGTTGCTAGAATAACATTTGTCTTAGCGTGCATTTTTTTAAAGATATGATATATCTCCTCGGTGATTTGCCATAAAACACAAAATGTATGAGGAACTGACCGACCAAAAATATGAGGCAGAAATCTGGACATTGTGTGAAAACCTGGACAGTTGAGACTGAGGTATGTGGCAGCCCCAGATGCGAAGAGCCGATCCTGATTGCTGTTTAATGTAATACCGGCTTTTAAAAGCCGGTATTGCATTTGCAGTCAAACCTTAGCGCTGTAGCACTTTCTGTGTGTTCTTATCTGTAGCAACTGTCAACCTAGCAAAAGTCAAAGCAAAAGCTTTCTTTCCTTTTTTTACAATAAAATTTAACATGTAACAATCTGTGTAGGCAGTTTTTTTAAATAAAACATGAGCGCTGAAGCGCTCCATGAAGGCAGGTACAAACTGTAGTAACTGTTTCTACAATGTAGTAAACAGAAAGCTACAATGTAAATGAAGCAGTGCATTTTTTTTCTTCTAAAACATGAACGCTGAAGCTCTCCGTTAAGGCAGGTACAAACTGTAGCAACTGTTTCTACAATATAGCAAACAGATTGCTACATTGTAAATGAAGTGATGCATTTTTTATTTTTTTTTTTACCAAAACATGAGCGCTGAAGCGCTCTGTGAAGGCAGGTACAAACAGCAGCAACTGTTTCTACAATGTAGCAAACAGATTGCTACAGTGTAAACGAAGCGGTGCATTTTTTTTTTTTTTTACCAAAACATGAGCGCTGAAGCGCTCTGTGAAGGCAGGTACAAACTGTAGCAACTGTTTCTGCAATGTAGCAAACAGATTGCTACAGTGTAAACGAAGCAGTGCATTTTTTTTTTTTAACCAAAACATGAGCGCTGAAGCGCTCTGTGAAGACAGGTACATACTGTAGCAACTGTTTCTACAATGTAGCAAACAGATTGCTACAGTGTAAATGAAGTGGTGCTTTTTTTTTTTTTACTAAAAGATGAGCACTTAAGCGCTCCATGAAGGCTTACTGCTGCTGCATGTTCTTCATTTGCTGCTCCACTCTAGCCTTCTGGTGCTCCTGTCACTGGTATGGAAGGCCCTGCCATACCAGTCAACGGCCCCTGATTTATCTCAAATTTTAGCTCTGTCCCTCTTAATCCTTCATAACACTAGTGCCTTTTGAAAGAAATGTGCTGAATTATATTTAATAAATAATGACAATTATTAAAAGTTATAGACTTCTGTTCCTTAAGGAAATGTATATTAATTCACATTCTCTTATTCTGTTAATGTCTCAAGTTAATGAAACTCATATTTTAAAAGTGTCCCTGATTGTCCCTGATTTTTTATGGATTTGTCCCTGATTCTGTTGTAATTTGTCCCTGATTGGTTGATAGCTATGGCTGCCCTGCCAAGGTGCTCAACTGCTTTTCCATTTGTTTATGCAATGCTGTGTTATGCAGTTCAGCACTTACAACAAATGTCTTGATAAAAAATGTCTGTGTCTGGCCTGCATAACATTGCCCCTCCTGAGGTGTCTAGTCATCAGAAGTGTACCTTCAGATGTTCTTCGTTTTCCATTGCTGCAGTCCTTACTATTGGGTATAGTCCGCGTCCAGTCGGCCCGAATACCAGAGTATAAGGCTGACGTCGGTCAGGGCGCATTAGACTGACGTCAGTACGTCAGGGTACTAATGCGCATGACCGACGTCATATCCTCAGTCTTTTTTGCCGCATGGTCCGATGCAGAAGCAGTTTTGCGAGTGCAGGTTGGCGTTCTGAAATATTTCCGAAACCGGAGTTTCAGACCGAAACAGAGTTGGCTAAGTACCGCGTTGGGGAACATTTTGGTTTGCTTGCCTCAGTATTTTACTGGATGTCAGAAAAAGTGAATAACTGTATTTCTTGTGGGAAACAGATACCTCATAGGGATTACCATACCTTGTGTATACCTTGTTTAGGGCCTGAGCACGGCGTCGTTGGTTGCCGCTCTTGTGCTAGGTTTAACAAACGCACTATTAAGAGGAGGTTAGACTGTGCCAGGTTAGTGTTTGGGAAGCGTTGCAATTATAAAATGCCGTCGGATGCTCCGGCGCCCGCTTCCTCCAAGAAGCGCAAGGACAAAACAGCGAAGCCTAGGGTTGATGAACCGGCAGTCCCGGACGTCGGTTCTTTAGAAGGCTCAGTGGAGCCAGAGGTTTTGCCAGGAGTTTCCATGGAGTCCCAGGCAGAAACTTTACTATTACAGGATGTGCCTTCTCAGGAGGTAGGCCAGGCTGAGGGGGCTTCTCAGGTGACTGTTCTTCCCTCTCTTCCCAAGGTAGTTAGAGCCTCTCCTTCTGTTGCCAAAACTTCTTTGAGAGGTAGGCCTAGTTCAGCTTCGGTGGGGGCTTCTCCTAGCATTTCGGGTTCTGTACCTAAGAAACATATGCTTAAAATGGCAGAAGATTTGATTACTATGATTAGAGGTTCTATGCCCCCGCCTGATAAGAGGCCTAGGGTGGAACCGGAGTTTGATAGTTTTGAACAATGTTCAGAGGCTTCAGAATCTTCTGTGGAAGATATGCAGGAGTATCCTACTTATTCTGATTCTGATGTGGATGATTCCACTCCTACAGCTTCTCCTCCTGAGGATTTCTCATTTTCAGAGACTCTGCATTCCATGAGGGAGCACTTTAAATGGGAAGGCCAGGATTACTCTGATTCAGGAAAAGGCTTAGGGAATTCTTGTTTTTACCCCAGCATAGGCCTTTAGCTATTCCTCCTGTGTTGAATGTGGTGGAAGATGTTTTTGCAGAGGCTTCCCTGAACCCTGACTCTTTGCCTCCTGCTCCTGTTAAGCCTGATAGGTATTATAGGGTGCCCGAAGCTCATAAATATTTGTTTAAGAGTCCTAGGGCGGACCCAGAAACTATTTCTCAAGGGCCTAAAGGTGTTAAGGCTTCTGTGGTTAAAAATCCTGTTCCCACTGATAAAGAGGCAAGGGCTTTGGATAGGTGGGGAAAGAAAGTGTATACTTCTTCCACTCTAGCCATGAGAGCATTGAATTGTCAGTTTCACATGCTGAAATATCAGAATTATCTCCTTTCACAATTGAAATCTAAGGTGGATGCTTTGGCGGAAGGTATTGAGTGTAAAGAGTTGCTGGATTTGGTTCATGTGTCTGAACAAGTGGGTAAGCATTCTTTGCAATGTGGTTTTGATGCTGTACAGGCCTCCTCGAGGGTGGCTGCTACCAGTTCTGTTCTTCGCAGGCATGCCTGGTTGAAGGATCAGAATTTAGCTGAGCATGTTAAGACAAGGATTTTGGATGCTCCTTTACAGTCTGATGTGTTGTTTGGATCGCCTGTGGAAGCAGTTTTAAAGAAAATGGAGGACAAAGCTAAGTCTATGCAAACTGTTAAAGATTTTTGCAGGTGCAGCCACCAAAGTTTAGTAGAAATTGGCCTGCTAAGGGGTGGACATATCCTGCTTATGATTCCCAGTCTAGGGGTAGGTCTAGACGTGGTAGGGGCAGGGCTCAAGGTTCTTTTAGGCCTAGAACAGGAGTTCACCTGCTCAGACTTCTGGTGAGGGCAGGGGTCAGTCCTTTCGTAAACAGACCCAATGACCTGTCTTTTCAGCTGCCAGTAGATTCCCGTCTGGCAGCTCCTTTGGGAGGAAGACTGTCTCTTTTCAAAGAAAATTGGGATTTAATTACTCAAGACAAATGGGTGTTGGATATCATTCACCACGGTTACAGATTTTATTTCCATACAATGCCCCTTTCAAAGGCATGCCAGGCGTTCCTCCTCCACAAAGAAAAGAGGCTCACAAGCAAGTTTCTCAGTTACTCCAGATAGGGGCCATTCAGCCAGTCCCTGTATCAGAAAGGGGCCTAGGATTTTATTCTCGCCTGTTCCTAGTACCAAAGAAGGGGAACACGTGGAGACCAATTTTGGATTTATCTCTCCTCAACACGTTTTGGACATTCCCAAGTTCAAGATGTTGACGTTACAACAGCTTTTACCTCTGCTGGGCAAAGATCACTGGATGGTAACTTTAGATCTCAAGGAAGCTTACCTTCATGTGCCTATAAGGCTAAGTTGCAGGAAGTATCTGCGGTTTCGAGCTGGAAATTCTCATTATCAGTTCTCTGCATTGCCCTTTGGCTTATCTACTGCCCAGAGTATTCACAAAGGTTCTGGCTCCAGTGATAGCTTACTTCAGGCTTCAAGGAATTCAAATCTATCCTTACTTGGACGACTGCCTGATTCTGGCTCAAGAAAAGGAAGACCTTCTACAGCATCTGGAATATGTTATAGCAGTGCTAAGATGCCTAGGGTATTCTGTGAACGAAATAAAGTCCAGTCTAGTACCCTCTCAAGACATGTGCTTTCTGGGTGTGAGACTGAATACAGCAGCCCAGATGGCCTTTTAACCCCGGACAAACAAAAGAGTCTGTCACTTTACTTCCATCAACTATCTCATCAGTCCGTGCTGACTGCAAGGACAGTCCTTCAAGCATTAGGGTTCATGGCATCTTGTATTCTGGTGCTTCCCAATGCCAAACTGCATATGAGGAAGCTACAATGGTATCTCAAAATGTATGGACACAGCACTGCCAGGATTTGGACACTGTCATTCAAATAATACCTTGCCTTCAAAAGAATTCTTGTGGTGGGCTCAGGAATGTCACCTAAACAAGGGACTCTCTGTGACCCGGCCAGAGGCAAGTCAGATCTTAACGACAGATGCCTCGGACATTGCTTGGGAGCTCATCTAAATGGAAAGTGGATACAAGACAAGTGGCCTGCCAGACTACAGCATCTACATATCAACATGAAGGAGATGTTAGCAGTCCAGTTTGCATTAATGGCTTTCAAGGAGTTACTTCTTCCAGGGCAGGTGTTGATTCTAACAGACAACACAACTGTCATGTGGTACAGCAACAAGCAAGGGGAACACATTCTTATCCTCTATGCAGGCAAGCAATGATTTTATGGGAGACTGCGCTAAGCTTGCAACTAACTCTTCAGGCAAGGTTTCTGCCAGGAGCACAGAACTCCTTAGCAGATGTGTTAAGCAGACAAATCATGGATCCCCACAGTGGAAACTGGATCTTCATGTATTTCAGAAATTGACAGTGTCATGGGGAACTCCAGACATAGATCTGTTCGCTTCTCCACTAAACCACCAGCTGCCAAAGTATTGCACAAAGGGGTTTCATCACACAGCTTGGAAAGTGGATGCTCTGTCTTTCAGTTGGAAAAACCTTCATGTGTATGCCTTTCTACCTCTGCCTCTTCTTCCAAAGGTACTATTAAAGGTCAGACAAGACAGGCCAAGGATGATTTTGATAGCTCCAGATTGGCCTCGGCAACACTGGTACCCACTACTACGGAGTCTGGTAAAGAAGCCTCCATGGCCTTTACCTCTGATTCCTCATCTGTTATCTCAGAAGGACGGTCATCTGCTCAATGTCAAGCTTCACTCTCTTCATCTAACAGCCTGGCATATTCTGTGTTGAAACACAGCAGGTCTCAACTTCCTCAACAAGTTTTAAATGTGATTATGGAAGCTAGAAGACCTAGTACAAGGAGAGTGTACAGAAAAATGGAAGAGATTTTTATTTTGGAGTACAGCAAAGAATTTGGAGATTTCTGAGCCTAATTTGAGTGTGGCTCTTCAATATCTTACTGAGTTATTGGACAAAGGTTTGTCCTTCTCTTCCATTAAGATTCATGCTGCAGCAATTTCAGCTCACTATGATTGTGACCCACCTTTGTTTTCGCATCCTTTGTTCAAGCAGTTTCTTAGAGGGGCAAAGAATATAAGACCCCACGTAGAGCTCCTACTCCTGCTTGGGATCTCAATTTTGTGTTGGAAAAACTTACTCTACAACCTTTTGAGCCTGCAGCTACTGCTGAATTGAAATACTTGTCATGGAAGACTGCTTTTCTGTTGGCTATTACTTCTGCAAGAAGGGTGTCTGAGTTGCAGGCCCTTATGGCAGTAGAGCCCTTTTGATTTTCCATAAGGATAGGGTATCATTACGTACTAATCCTTCCTTTATGCCTAAGGTGGTTTCTAGTGTGGCTTTAAACCAAACTATTCATTTGCCTACGTTTTATGCAGACCCTCAAAATAAAGGGGAAAAGATTTTGCACACTTTAGATGTACACAGGCAATTGCGTTATTATTTAAGCAAGACTAAGGATTTTAGGCAGTCTCAGCAGTTGTTTGTTTCTTTTGCTTTGAGTTCACAGGGCAAGCCTGTGTCAAAACAAACTATTTCTAGGTGGATTGGCTTTTGCATTGCATTTTGTTATTCCCATCATGGCAAGGAGATTCCAGCTGGGATTAGGCCTCATTCCACTAGGGCTACTGCCACTTCAACAGCATTTCTAAGGGGGGTGGCAACTAAGGATATTTTGGAAGCAGCTACTTGGAGTTCAGTGCATACTTTCTCTAAGCATTATCACCTTCCTATCTACTCTAAGTCTAGGGCTGGTTTTGCCACAGCTGTTTTGCAAGGCATGTTGTCAGCTCCTACTTCTTTATGATTTGCCAGCCTCCCTTACCTCTGCTTTGGGATTCTACCCAATAGTAAGGACTGCAGCAATGGAAAATGAAGAACATAGTACAGTTTTGTACCTACCATAAATGTAGATGTTCGAGGATTCCATTGCTGCAGTCCAATACCCTCCCTCCTTCCCTCTGTGTTTAGGGGTGGTTGTGTAGGTGAGTTTACATGCTTATATTTTTGTATATATTGTTGTATATATTGTACATGTTTTTGGTGCAGGTATTTTGGGACTTGTCTTTTTAGGGTCTTCTGACATCTGGGGCAAGAAAAGACTGAGGATATGACGTCGGTCATGCGCATTAGTACCCTGACGTACTGACGTCAGTCTAATGCGCCCTGACCGACGTCAGCCTTATACTCTGGTATTCGGGCCGACTGGACGCGGACTATACCCAATAGTAAGGACTGCAGCAATGGAATCCTCGAACATCTACATTTATGGTAGGTACAAAACTGTACTTTATCTGAATTCATGCTGCAGTGTATTTCACATTTCTGCATGGACTGTGTTGTAGGACATTTCCTGCATGACCTGGGGATTGTGGATGGATGCCATCAACTAGGACTCTAGGTCATACCTGGAACTGTCTGCAGCACACAACAAGCATTATGTATATATATATATATATATATATATATATATATCACCCGGAGTTTCGCGCAAGAGTGGGCGTAGCACGTCTGATTGACGGCCGGACCTGCATATGAATGAGGCATGATTGACATGCCAATACAAACCACTTATGGCTGAAATGTAATACAAGGACGATAATTTATAATAAATTCATACAAAGCCCCAAATGTCCATGTAAACACAAACACGCAATACAAGCTATAGTCATTATATATAATATAGTCTGCTTGCTATACTTAGCAGTTGTGGGTGAAGTCGAGACCTTAATAAGGCACACCTGATCAAAAGCAGACAGTGCTATATAGGCAGTGTGCAATGATAAGGCACATCTGATCAATGGAGGAAAGACAGTCACAGGCAGACAGATGATTCAGACTAAGAGAAACATTATAGTTTGCTAGGGAAGTAAACAATTAGTCATGGCAAAGAAACTGACATTAATACCTTCAGAGAACTAAGAGAAAGCCAAGGGAACACAGCAGGAACAGTTACTGACAGAAATAAAAAAAGGTTCTGTTTAACTATATAAGTGAATGAAGAAACTCAAAAATTCTGCTTCATAGATTGAAACAGGAGGGTAGGGAACACAGAAAAAGATACTGATAATACACAAATTCTTAATGAAAGTTTCTTTATCCATTTGTAATGGGTTGAAATGCTCAGAACAAATCACAATTCATCAGTCGTAGAACATCAAACTTGAACTTGCCCTTTTCCTTGAGATATAGTGACTGCATAATAAAAACAATTAGTTTGGCAAATGTGGGGGAGGGAAGGGTCTTTCCCTTAATGGAAGTATAAGGATTGTATCCACAAGTAAAACAAGTGCATGAGTTGATTATATCCAAGCCTATATTCATTCAGTAACAGCTGTTAATATTGATATTACAGCGATTTAAGGCTGTTATTGCTTGTGTCCTGACAGTCTGATTGAATATTCATTCAGTAACTCTGACATCAAGCAACGCGGGCGGGGTTTGGGTGGTGCTTGCTACTGCGTATCTAGTGAGCCAGTCAAGTAAAATATTGCCCTTCTGTCTACATAAAAGTACCTGTGTGCATAGACATATCGATTTAGCATGAGTGGGCGGCCACGGTGGTGCAGTGATTAGCATTGTCGCCTCACAGCAAGAGGATCTCCGGTTCGATCCTTGGCCTGGGTGCCTTCTGTGCAGAGTCTGCATGTCCTCCCTGTGGTCGCTTGGGTTTCCTCCGGGTGCTCCGGTTTCCTCCCACATCCCAAAGACATGCAGTAGGTGGATTGGACACTCTAAACTGGCCCTAGGTGTGAGTGTGTGTGTGTGTGTGTGTGCCTTCTGTGGAAGGTTGGGCGCGGGGCTGGCAACTCAACACTGTAAAACTCCACTGCCAATCATGAACGGACAGGTGATCCGCTGTGGCGACCCCTAACCGGGAAAAGCCGAAAGAAGAAGAAGATGAATGTGTGTGTACCAGACAGATGACTCTGTTGGAAGTCCTTTCAAAAGAGCCTTTGGTTTAGCTCAGATGTGAACCAAATGTGTGTATCAAGCAAACTACCTTAACCTTGGTGATGCATTGACACGTTATACATATATTATTTACCATGTGGTAATTTACGGAGCTGAAGCCCTTCTTGTTAATGTATTACAGGCCCTCTGTACTTATTTAGCAACTGGCGTCTTTGTGGAGGTGGTCTCCCCTAACCTAACTTCTTGGGTCTTATGTAAGAGCCCACTATCCAGTGCATAACTTAGGGGTTAATGCCTAATTTTGTGAGTTTGTTTACAATGCCCATGTGGGGTATAGTATCAAATGGCTTGGCCAAGTCAAGGTAAGCATTATGTACCATTATGCCCTCATTCATTGCCTTGGTGATCCTCTTGAGGAAGTCTGCCAGAATGAGTAAGCATGATCTGACTTTGACAGCACCAGGCTAGGAAGTATCCGTAGGTTCATAGGTAGATTCTAGGGTATCAGCCCAAGGGCCTATGTAAGCCTAACCAACAAGGTTCCCTGGCTTACGCCACCCAAGAAAGTTATTTTCCTGTGCCACTGTCGAGCAGACACACAGAAGTGATCCCCGGGGTGTATTTCCTATTTCCCATCCATTCATCAAGATTTTTCTTGAAGAGTGCTAATGAAGAACTTTGCTTGACATAGATGGGTAGCCTGTTCCAGAGTATGGGAAGTCTCTGGGAAAGGAATCTATCCTTCCAGCATGTCCTGTTTATTGTGGTGACAAGGTTTAGGTCCCTAGAGCATGTAGCTTGGAAGGATTGGGATTTCTTTAGGTGTAGCATGTCCAACGGCTCTGGGTTTGACATAACTTTATATGTTAGGCAGAGATCACTTCGGAGTAGGCGATATGCTACAGAGTAAAGCCTGAATTTTTTGAAGCGGTCAATGTAGGGCATTTGTTTGAGGCCAGTATTATGATTGATGAGATTATGAATACTGGCCTATTATTAGGCTAGAATCCAATTGCCATGAGTCTGCCACTAATTCTGATTATATCCCTTACTACCTTCTGAAGCCTCTCTCTCATCACAAATCCCACACCAGTGTCTGAAGGTTCTCTATGTCATCATTTATCATTTTAAATTATAATTCTTTCCATGGTTTTTCATATGAGACTGGTCATACTTATGGGTCTGTAGTTTTTAGTGTCCACGGAATGCCCACCCTTATGCAGAGAGATGATCATTGCAGTCACTGAAAGGACATAGCTTGGAAGTAGATGACATGATGATACTGAGGAGGCTGGACATCCTATGTGTCCAAGATACAAGATGGCAGGGCAGTGCTGCAAAAACACTTGTGTTGTGATCCAGAGTCTACTACTTAGGAGGAGGATAGACTAGAAATGGTGTGGGAATTGTGGTGAGAGAGAGGCTTCAGAAGGTAGTAAGGGATATCATCAGAATTAGTGGCAGACTCATGGCAATCAGACTCCAGGCTAATGATAGGTCAGTATTCATAATCTCATCCTATGCCCCACAGCAGGTTTGTGATAGTGAGGAAAAGAGCACATTCATACAGCAGTTGCAGAACCTGCTAAATAAAGCAGGACAACATGAATTGATGTTGATAATGGGGGACTTGAAGAATGCACATATTAGGGCAGACAGAGCAGGATATGATGACTTCTTGGGTCCAGATGGGTGTGACAACAGGAATAAAGATGAGAGGCCATTCTAGACTTCTGTCTGGCAAATGGCTATGATAGTAGCCAACAGCCAACACATGGTTCAGAAAGAAAGACAGTCACAATAACACATACAAGAGTGGCCAACATGCAACTTGGATAGACTTTCTTCTACTAAGGAAAGTTGGTTGCCACAATCAGCTGCAAGTAATGGTCAGAGAAGGTTCTAAGGTCAACAGAGACCAGGCTGAAGACCTGGAAGTTGACTGGAGAGAAAGCACACCGGTTCAAGGAATTACTCAGGGCTCTAGCATCCCAAGAAGAGAGGGAAATAGGTGGAGTTGAAGAAGAATGGCAGCAAATCAAAACAGCATGTGTGAGCACTACAGAATAGATATGTGGCCAGCCAGGCATGGAAATAAGTGACATAAGGAAAGCTGGTGATGGAATGCAGAAGTTCATGAAAACATCAAAAGAAAGAAGAATTGCAGGAAAAAGTGGGAGATAGAAAAGACATAAGACATACCAGACTAGGACAGAATACTGGTTGGCTAACAAAGAAGCTAAGAAAGGAGTTGCAATAGCAAAGAACAGGGTATTGGAGGCACTCTACCAGCTTCTGAAAAGTGACTCGGTAGGTGGCACAAAGAAACTATATCAAGTTGCAAGACAAGGACAGAAAGCTAAAGAAGATAGTCAGACACCCTACACAAGGGTTTTCAGCAAGAACCTGCTCACCATTCCACAGGACATGAAAGGCAGATGGAAGGAGTGCTTCCAGAATCTTCTGAATTAGGAAAATCCCACAGATGCTGTACTGCCCCATACACAGCCTACAATCAAAGAAGAAGAGGGAGCCCACCCTAGAAAAAGTAAGAATAGCACTAATGAAAATGATGTCGGGGAAAGTGGCAGGTTCAGATGAGGTCACACCAGATATTTATTTATTTACTGGGTAGTGTCTTACTGGACCAGGGACCTGTTTTCAGTGTAGATCTGGGGAGAAAAGCTCCAAAGATAAGTATTAGACAATAACGTAGCAATGGAAAAAGATAAGCAAGTTACATACTGTACATGATAATGTAAAATACTTTTTCTATGAGCCTAGAAAATATAAAAAGATAAGCAACTTACATACATAATAGTGGAAAATACATTAAAATACATTTTTAATGAGCATAGAAAATATAATTAGAAGATAATAATACTTTTTTTCTGAAGTATAGGCAGGAATATAATATATAGTAAGATATCACATGAGAGAGAGAGCAACAGTGGTGAAGTATAAGAATGGGACTTGCACGATGTTAGTATGTGGGTCAGTCAGGTTAGAGGGGTTAGCTTTGTTGAGTGCGGGCCCATAATATGATAAGGATGCTGGGTGAGATAGGAGAAAAATGGCACCTGAGGGTAGTCATAGCAGTGTGACAAGAAAGACATACCCAGATCACTGATGAATAAGCATGCTTGTGCCAGTGTACAAGAACAAAGGGGACAGGCACAAGTGTGGGTAGTACAGAGGTATCAAATTTGTGTCACACTGCAACAAAGTTCTGTAGAGGGTAATTGATAAACAGATACGCAGAGTAGGAGAGTTTACCTTTATAAAGCCGAATCACAGTGGTTCGAATGCTAATATGAATGACTCGTAACCATGAAAGTGAAAATGGCGATAGTCCTTAATGTTCGAAAAACAGCAAATCTAAAAGCAGATTCGCTGTTTTTCGAACATTAATGTCAAATGAAAAAAAAAGTGTAAAGCAGGGGGCAAGCCACCCTGCACCCTCAATGTGGGGGGAGGTTGTGCCCCCCACTCCCCCTACTTTAATATTCTAACTCCGACATCGCACTACAGTGGGGAAAGGGACTACTTTCTGATAGCCACTATAGTGCAATCCACCCCACAATGTTGAATGTGCAATGAGCAAATGTCGCTGTGCATTCGCTCATTGCACATTCAAACCTTTTTTCATTCTGTGTTTGCAAACTTTGCAAACAGCCTTTCGAACAATTGCTGTTCGCCCGTGTGCAATACGCACACATGAAGGTAAACCCAGTAGGAGAAAGTAAGATGGGAGCAGTTCGGATACAGATCAGGATCCAGCACAACTTACCCACTGTTTGCAGTGAGACAGATAGCTGAGAAGGTGCTAGAAGGTGCTAGAGGTAAGGAAAGAGTCCAAATGGGCATTTCTATACTTGGAGAAAGCATATGACAATGTCCCAAGAAAGCTGATTTGGGCAGTACTGTGGTGGTTCAAAGTCCCAAAAATATTGGTAGAATTAGTGCATGCTGTGTGCATGGACCCAATGACTCAAGTATGAACAGTGTTTGGTCTCCCAGAAGGGTTCCCAGTGGGACTGGGTATGCACCAGGGTTTAGCTCTGAGCCTACTGCTGTTCATACTGGTAAAGGACTAAATTAGCAAGCAGGTTGGAAGGGACATATCAACAAAGTTAAGTATGCAGATAATGTGGCATTACAGGCAGACTGAATAAGAACTTCAGAAAAGGATAGGGGAATGGAATGCAAAACTGAAGGCAAATGGGATGAAACTAAGCACAGATAAGACAGTGGTAATGGCAGCAAATTGGGAAAATCAGAATAAGCTAAGAATTACAAGGCAATATTGTGGAACAGGTTAACAGCTTCAAGTATCTGGGAGGGGCAGTTGAGGAGAATGGAAGTCTGAATGAAGAGGTCAAACGTAGAATCAAAGGGGCTGCAGCCAACTGGCGTAGAGTGTCAGGTGTAGTGTATGACAGAAGAATGCCAAAGAAATTGAAAAGTAAGGTGTACAAAACAGTGCTGCTACCAGTACTAATGTATAGTACAGAAACCTGGGCATTACAGGTACAAAACAGGGGTGCTACCTGTACTAATGTATGGTACGGAAACCTGGGCATTACTGGTACAAAACTGTGGTGCTGCCAGTACTAATGTATGGTACGGAAACCTTGGCATTACTGGTACAAAACAGTGGTGCTGCCAGTACTAATGTATGGTACAGAAACCTGGGCATTACAGTTACAAAACAGTGGTGCCACCCGTACTAATGTACAAAAACCTGGGCATTACTGGTACAAAACAGTGGTGCTGCCAGTACTAATGTATGATACAGAAACCTGGGCATTACTGGTACAAAACAGTGGTGCTACCAGTACTAATGTATGGTACAGAAACCTGGGCATTACAGGTACAAAACAGTGGTGCTGCCAGTACTAATGTATGGTACAGAAACCTGGGCATTACAGGTACAAAACAGTGGTGCTACCAGTACTAATGTATGGTACAGAAACCTGGGCATTACTGGTACAAAGCAGTGGTGCTACCAGTACTAATGTATGGTACAGAAACCTGGGCATTACAGGTACAAAACAGTGGTGCTTCTAGTACTAATGTATGGTACAGAAACCTGGGCATTACAGGTGCAAAACAGTGGTGCTACCAGTACTAATGTATGGTACAGACACCTGGGCATTACAGGTACAAAACAGTGGTGCTGCCAGTACTAATGTATGGTACAGAAACCTGGGCATTACAGGTACAAAACAGTGGTGCTGCCAGTACTAATGTATGGTACAGAAACCTGGGCATTACAGGTACAAAACAGTGGTGCTGCCAGTACTAATGTATGGTACAAAACAGTGCTGCTGCCAGTACTAATGTATGGTACAGAAACCCGGGCATTATAGGTACAAAACAGTGGTGCTTCCAGTACTAATGTATGTTACAGAAACCTGGGCATTACAGGTACAAAACAGTGGTGCTACCAGTACTAATGTATGGTACAGACACCTGGGCATTACAGGTACAAAACAGTGGTGCTGTCAGTACTAATGTATGGTACAGAAACATGGGCATTACAGGTACAAAACAGTTGTGCTACTTGTACTAATGTATGGTACAGAAACCTGGGCATTACAGGTACAAAACAGTGGTGCTGCCAGTACTAATGTATGGTACAGAAACCTGGGCATTACAGGTACAAAACAGTGGTGCTGCCAGTACTAAGATATGGTACAGAAACCTGGGCATTACAGGTACAAAACAGTGGTGCTGCCAGTACTAATGTATCGTACAGAAACCTGGGCATTATACAGGTACAAAACAGTGGTGCTACCTGTACTAATGTATGGTACAGAAACCTGGGCATTACTGGTACAAAACAGTGGTGCTGCCAGTACTAATGTATGGTACAGAAACCTGGACATTACAGGCAGATCAGATGAGAAAGCTAGAGGAGATAGAAATGAAGTGCATGAGAAGGGTAGAAGGATGCACACTGTGAGACAGACGAAGAAACCAGGTCATAAAAGTAGAAGCCAAAGTAGCTACAATTGTAGAAAAGATCAAAGAGTACAGACTACTGTGGTTCAGGCACATGTGCCGAAAACAGGGAAACGATCTGGTGAAGAAGATTTGGGACATACTGGAGGAAGGTAAGAGGAAACAAGGGCATCTAACAAAGAGGTGGATGGAGTGTGAGAGAAGATCTGCAACAATCGGGCATGAGCATTGAAGAAGACAGGAATGTGGTACTGAACTGCGAGAGAGATGGTGACAGTTAACATGCACCCTGATTCCATGTAGAAAATTGGAAGAAGGAAGTTGATGATGACAGTTGCAGTTATCATTTCCTGCAGCTTTAAGTCTTACTGGAGGCTCTGGTTAGATAGTCATTCCAGTGGTCCTGATATGCCATGCTTCATGCTCTTTAGGAGTCATTTTGGGATATTATCAGGGTCCATTCATGTGATGTGTTCTTGGCTTGTTGGGTGCATTTAGGACCTACTTCCTAATGATAGTTGGGGAAGGGGTTATGCCTTGCTTTTACTGTAAGAGTATTCCAAGATCAGTAACTGTTTTCCAACTTCAGGTATGTACACTTGGCTTTTTACCTTCCTACACTCCATCTCGGATACGGTAGGTAATTCACACTTTGTACATACCTGTCTAAAACTCTTGACATTGCATCTAGCTCTTCCCTCAAGGTATCTGCTTATCAGAACCTGCACTCATGTTATTTTCTGAATATACATGCTGAAAAGCACTGTGACTGTTATTTAACTGGACAGCACTACCACCAATTTTTGTTGGGAAAACTCCTTGAACTTTTGGCACACTACAATCACCTGACAACTTCAGATGTGTATCATACAGGATCAGAGGCCTATAAACAGGGAATTCAGGTGAACTAAATGTGTAACCAGGATTTTGCTATAACAAGTCAAATTTATATCTAGATTAATTTGGGAGTATACTGTCTTTTTTCTGTAACTCTGTTTCTGCAGCAGGAACACACACAGAGGTGGTGCTAGGCATTAGAAGAGAAATCCAATCCATACAAGAGCCAGAAGACAACGTTAAATGATTTTCTGATCTCTGCTGCTCAAGATAAGCAGCAAGTTTTGGATCATCTTTCAATGGAAAGCTGAATTCTTTATGGCTAACAGCAGACTCCACTGGAGAAAAATTGTTACGTTCTTTGCTAGGTATAGGATTTCCAGCAGGGCAAGGGTGCATCTGTCAAGGCATAGCATAGCAAGAGACCACAGCTCTCTCTGTTCTGAGTCAGGCAGAAAGAAGAACTGATTAATTAAGGACTCATTCATAAGACAGAAAAGGTCACTTAAGGTTAATATT